>NW_020884873.1:15409872-15622433 GCF_003945725.1 Corapipo altera
GGACCGCGCTTAAAGGGGCAGCGCGGGAAGGGCCGGGGCACGGGGGACCCGAACGGGGCACATCCACACACACACACACACACACACAGCGCGGCCTCACTCCGCAAAATCAACTTTATTTCGGTTCCCCCCCCGGTTATCATCGATGTGCAGCCATTGCCCGCCTGCAGGGACGGTGGTGCCTGTCACTGCTGCCCCTCAGTGCTGGCTGCAGCATTCAGCTCTCTTCCTCTGAAACAGAAGACAAATAGCAGTGAAACGAATGCAGCTGGAGAAAGAAAACCACCCAAAAACCCAGAATAAACCATGTCTGTCAAGGAAATGCCACAAGGAACACGAAAAACCAAGGCTGCCACTTCAGGGAGATTTATCCCACCTCCTACTGCCTGTCCCTCCCTCACCCCACCTTCCCAACAAACCTGTCCATCAGCCAAGACCACACACACGTCATTTGGAATTACACAATTTACATTCCTGAGTAAATTACGCAGAGACCTAACTAACATTTCCATAATAAAATCCAGAGCAGCCATGCCAAGTTTACAGCCTAAGAAGCTGGGAGATACTTAATTTATTATCACAAAAGCAGGAGCCCTAGGATAAATGGTGTCCCACTGTCTGAACAAAGCATACAGAGATCTCGTATCAGGGATCGCAGATGGTTTTAGGCAGTGAAGCAAAACCAGCTGTTGTCCACAGGGCACCACCAATCCTCCAAAACTCCCATCCTGACTAGCCAGCGAGTGCTCTGCTTCAACAGCCACTTCAGGAAAGCCTTCACTGAGTTACCTCAATTGTGCTCCATCACCACACGTTTTAAATGTGTCATCTGATAGTCACTGCCATTTCTAAAACTGTAGTCAAAAAATATCCCAGTACCAACAGAAATCAGCACCCACCCACTCCTGCAAATCTTGGGGCTGCTGAATGAAGGCCTCGGCAGGCTTCATTTTCTCAGCCAGTGTTCTGGATCTGGGACCTCTCTCCCCTACCCCTGGTAAAATCAGTCCTCATTAAGTATCTGTACAGAAGCACAACATCTGCATTTCCAGCTCTCTATTCTTTTTCCTTCCAACTGAGTACTCCCAATGTCACCCACACCTTTCCAGCCGAGTCCCATCCTTGGGACCACATGTTCTCTGGCCTTGTTCCTCTCCTGCCACTGCACTGGCCAGATCTCATCCTGTGGCTCTGGTCTTTACCACGGGTCACCCCTTTTTATCCAGACCAGTACATCACTTAGAAGTGTAAATCCCCAGGTATGCTACAAACCTTCCTCTTCCTCTTCTTCCTCTTCATCCTCCTCATCTTCATCAGAGCTGAAGGTGCCATCAGGCAAACTGTAGATGCGGATCACCTGCTTGTTGGGGTCCTTGAGGATGAGGTACTTCCCCTCATCCAGCTTCATGCAGATGTCAATGACACATCGCAGGATGCCCCAGGCATTCTCTATGCTCAGATTAATCTGGCTGGCAAACTCATTTGGCTTGAACTGCTGCGTGCCCAGGATCACATGGCGGGCAGAGTCCTTCACGTGGTAACGGGATACGTACCTAGGGGGGCAAGAAGAAACCAGAGGGGTATCAGGAAATTAAGCTCAGACAGCAGAAGAATGGCAGCAAGAAAAGCACTGTGATCATCTTAGTTTTGTTTTCTGGGCTGAAAAATCCTAATACTCCAATGCTGAAAGCTAAGAGGATCTCCTGGCTACAAACTGCCAATCAGTAATGCACCTGGAAATCCCCAAATCGGATGGAGTGGTACAAAAGATACAGAAGAATTAGTCGCACAGATAAAAATTAAGCAATAGCATGATTAGCTGGGAGTTTGGAATTAAGCATATGCAAAAGTATCAGTCCTGTGTCTGAGGGTTTAACCTAGGATTGCAGAACCACTAAAAGAGAGTCAGCAGATGCCTCCCGTTCATTACCCACAGCACAGACTCAAATGATTTTAAGCTGATAGTTCAAAAAGGGCTGTGGCCATACCCTCCCCCACCACCCAATTTCTCAGTAACAGGGCACTGAGGAGGATCTCAATCGGATTCCTGACAGGCAGCACACTCACTGCGTTTATTTTCCTTGCTGGTGACCTCAGCAAACAGGCTGACAGCCACAGAGGTCACCTGCCCTTCACATGTGTGGGGTCTCACGAGGTCAGCCACAGCAAGGGCACATCAGCCTGATGCTGATGGGTAGCAGCTCACACCAAGGCTGTTGTGCTCATCACAAGCTTTCCCTTCTTGGCTACTCTGGCATTTGGTTGTTTTATGATTACTCATTCTATAAATGCTTCATTTAGACATATATATACTGCGTTTAATCATGGAAAATGCACCTTGAAGACGTTTGGTGTGAAAACCCCACCTTACCCAAGTTTAAGATACTCTGATCCAGCCAGCAGTGCACAGCATGTCCAGCGGGCTAATTTGTAGCTGTTATTTTTCAGCTCCGTGGCAATCACAGCTCCTCGCTGGGAGTCCAACTTCTGGCGCCAGTCTACTCCATTGCAATACTGAGAGGAGAATCAAAACTAGTGTCAGTCTGACAAGCTGGGACTGCCCAACTAGTTAGAAAGGGTAGTTTGTGAGGGAAGAATTCACGAGGGAAGCATGGGAACAGACTGGCCACTGTGCTGAACACCTGGAGACAAGAGTGTTAAAACCAGCTACATCTCATCTGGGGGACAATCCCATCAGCACTGCTTGTCCACCAAAGTTATACTCCTTTGGTGGAACATAACACACAGGGGACACCGCCAGATGTTTGTCTTATCTTCTCTGCTGTACCTGGCATGTCAGGCAGCAGTGAAGCAGTTAGAGCTAGCTTTGGAATCCCATTCTTCCTCACCCTGGAATCCCACTCGTTCAGTGTTTTGATGTTGATGAATGACACTTCTCCATTAGCTCCTGTCATCACTCCATCATGTTCACAGCGGACAATGAGATCTATATCATCTCCCAGCTTCCACCTTCGGTATCTGCCAACAAACAATCCAGCCGGTTATTCTGACCTTTGTTCTCTTCCAGATCCATGCAAGCACTCGGCAGAATCTTTTCCTCCTCTATCTGTTCCCTGTGAAGTTATCCACAAATCCCTCTCAAGGTAAAGCTCCTATCAATAACAATCCTAATTTGTTTTGCCTCCATATCACACAGACATCCTGCCTCCTTGCCAAACCTCGGCATCAGAGCAGTATCAACATACCTGTATGCAACAGAGGCTACTTCGTTTTTATCCATGTCATCCTCCACAAAGGGGTTTGGGTTAGGAAACTTATATTTCTCCTTTCCCTGTAGATGAAAACAGAAGGGCATGTTAGGAGGAAAAGCCTGAGACAGCTCTCCCCTACTGGAAAAATATTCTTTTACGGCAACAGTTTTTCCCTTATATAGAAAAACACCAAAACATAAAACAGCTGATGAGAAGCCTCATGTTCATGTTAGTCACAGTGCTATAAGCAGTACTTGTAATGGCACTTCAGCTTCAGTAAGTGTACTCAGAAGCCTGTCTGCATCACCAAGGGCAGTGAGATGATTTCTCTGTGAAATAAGCATGAAAACTTTTCTACAACAAAGTCACACTGCTCACCAGAAGTAATCCCACCTCCTTCAAAACTGAAAGAACATCAGTGTAACATAACTGTCAATTAAAATCTTTCTGTGGTGTATTAAAGCAGTCTTAATGAAGTTTCAAGACTCTCTGAAACACAGGCCCTACTATTTAGCACTGCTCCACCTTACCATCCTCAGACACTGCTGGGAGAAGTTATGATTGATGTAGGTAGCTTCCATGGCAAGGTTGCGTGGAGAATTAAAGGAGTTGCCCTCTTCCTGTGGTGGTTCATTGGCTGTTTCACTCACTGTCAGGAGGTCTGAGAAGAAAACCAGACACAAGTGGTTATACTTGGGGGAGAAACTATGTCAGCTTCAGTGAGTCTCTAGCCACACAGTGGAGCAGATCAATACTGAAGTTCCCTCCACAGCTATCAAGTGTACTGCAGTAATCAGATTGTTCAGTGCTCTCAGTCTGGACACTGAGATACAGAATAAACTCAAGTAAGCATAAAGAAAATTAGACCCTTTAGCTACTGCAACAGAAATTTCTTTCAGGACTTTTCCTCACCAAAATCTGAGTTGTCCCTCTTGTCAAAGAAAAGCTTGGATCCAACTCTCTGGACAATGATGTCCCAAGAATAGACAGAGCGAGTGCAGCTCATCAGTGTGGCCAGGATGGCATCTGTGGCAAACACATTCCCTTGTGTCTTGGCCAGCTATGGATACAAGAGGAGGAGAAAACCGTTTCAGCAATAAGAGCAGATACCCCTTCCCTAGCCAGGATGACAAGTGCTAGCAAACCAGACGACTGATTTCTTCTCCCATTCTGAGGAAGCTGGACCAGTAAGTACCCCACCGACTATTAGACAAAGCATGAGGTACTACCCAGCAATCCTGGCCCACCCTCATCCACACAAGGGGAAAGCAAGAAACCACTATGAAATGTGTGTTGGAAAATGCACGGCTCTTTATTGCCAGTGAGGTCACAAGAAAGAAGTCTCTGAGCCTTCCTCACCTCCAAAAGCAGAACCCTCAAGAATCACGTCTCTTGACATAAGAGTTTCCTTCCCAACAAGTATCAGTCTGCCTGACCTCCCAGAATGACAGCTTTTCCTTGGCCAGTGTTCCTAACTTTGCATTAATCTAGCTCTGCCTTGGACCTAAGAAAAATGATGATATCAGCTAACACTTCTTTACTTTTGCCCTTTGGTCTGACGGTGCCAGCTGGTCTCCAACAACAGCACACACTGAGAAACACACTACTGGGTTTTACAAACCAGCAAACATACCTTTCGGATAACTGGGTCGTCTGTAGTGGTGACAGTATGGAAGATGCGCTTAATGCTCCTCAGGAGCTTCTCATTCCTTGTTGTAATGCGGTCAAAGGCTTTGTCATAGTACTCCAGGGCTCCACAGCACTCTCTGCAGAGGCAAGAGAACCATTTTGACATCCCTCCTAGGGATAACACCACTCATGAACCGCACAGGACTGAAGAGCCTGTTGGGTGTTCCATTACCTCCCTGTGCTTTGGGTACCTCAATGAGAACACTGGGACCAGGTCAGGAGACCCTTGCCCTCCTGCTTTCCAAAAATCTGGTCACTTCAGAAAGCAAACAAATGGCTGTTTTAGGAACTCACATGTCCTGTGGCTCTGACACCTCCAGATAGCGCATTTTCATCAGCCGAGGGAAATCCATCTCCTCCTTCACCTCCCAGTCACTGCGAACTTCAACAGAGGAGTCACGAGGTTTCTGCTGTGCGGCCAGAGGTAGCACAGATAAAGAGAGAAATGGAGACACAGCACATCAGGATTTGTGCAAGAGGAGCTGCCCCATGAGTGCAGCCAGCAAAACCAAACCATCACCGGTGGCACAAAGCTTGTCAGTTTACCTGTGATTTTTGGTCCCACTTCTGCCTCACTCCAAACTGTTTTTGAAACTTCTTTTGTAGGCGCAAACGATCTCTAAAATGACAAATGTGAGAAAAGTCATGAACAGAAGTTCTCTATTCCTGTATGCCACAACCATTCCTCCACTTCCAAACTACCACCTGAAGAGCAGTGCTTTCAGGCACTGAGCCGCTGAAACATTTGCTGAGCCATCTGTTGATCAAGATGCCTGAGGCATTAAAAAGTCTCTGCTTTGCTCTGAGGAGCTCTTTACATAGTTTTGTATCTAAAGACTGCAACGTACTTGTTGGAAAAGATATTCTCTGTTTGGAACACCATGTTTACTTTCTAAATGGGACTCAAAAATTCCCCTAAATTCTTAGATAGCTGTTTGAAATCCACTCGTACGTACTGCTGACACCAGCAGAACATCGGACTTGAAACATCCTGAAATTCTCCTCTGATGACTGTTTGCTCCAGCAAGTTCTGTAACAGTAACTTTGCAAATTTACCAACAGCATGTTCATGCATTCCAACCAAAGCTTGGTACACTCATCTCTGCAGCCTCACCTCTCCTTCTGCTTGGCACTCTTTGGCAGCGTCTGCATGCTGAACTGCAGCATGTTCCGACGGTCCTTGTCTCTCCGAAGATTCCTCTGTGGAAATGATGGAAAGGAAAAAAAAAAAAAAAAAGAAGACATTTTACTCATGAAATACTTCTGTGCTACCGAAGGTCTCCTCTGAGCCTGTCTCTGAGAACACGTTACCTGTGCGAATCGCATGCGGTTCCTCTGGTATGCCGTTTTCTGCGTCCGTGCTGTATCCACCAGCTGGAAGCTGGTCTCATCCTCCTCGTGGAAATATGCATATTGGCTACCGCCACCAAACTGCGAGGAGTACTTGTCTGGAAACAAAACAGAGCATCTTGACACCAAGCTTCCAAGAAAAAAACTCTGATACTTCGCCCCTTTCTCTCTCAACTGCCTTCACCTAAGCCTTATGCCTCAGTTGGGTCTCTTGCCTTACACCTGCATCTCTTCCCCCTTGCAAGTCTCCCTCAGGAGCCCTGGTCATCAGACAGTACAAAAATCCAGAGTAAGCCCCAAGGACAGGGAGAGCCCCACAGAGCTCTCCCAAGGGTGAAGCACACTTTCTAAATTAAGATGCCTGGCTTGCTGACGTGTGCACGTAATCACAGGGTGGGTGTGAGACATGAAAGCAGGAACGACGCTTGGAGAGAACTTTGTAGAAAATAAACCACAGCAGCAGCCACCAGGCAACACGTACTTGTGTATCTCTTATCCTGATACGTGGCTCCTGTCCAATCAGCCACCTAAGGACAAGCAGAAACAGTCAAAGTAAGTGAGTGCTAACATAACATTTCCCCCCAACTCTGCCTTTGTACACGCAGGACTCCAAGCAGCAGAAGCAGTGCTCTCCAGACTAATCCTTCTGACTCCCACCTCTGCTTGCCAGCCCTGCCAGCTGTTCACAGCCATGCCCTGTGTTAGGAGGCACTGAAAAGGGTGCCAGAGGAGCAGCCGCGGTGACAGGCAGCAAACACCAGCGGCAGCGTGCAGGGGTGGCAGGCCAGAGGGCACACAGAGCTGCGGCCCAGCACGGCCGAGGTACCTTGCCCAGGCGGTCCCCTTTGCTGAACGGCTGGTAGGGCATGTCCTTGAACTGCTCGGGCACAGCACACGGGCCCCATCCGGAGGGGTTGTCCTGGATCACGGGTGTCACAAACTTCGCCATTTTTTAGTCTTCTGGAAGGGAGAGAAAATAAAAAACCCCAAACCTCTCAGCAGCCGCACGGCGAGGCACTGAGGCCCGCGGCCTTGCCCCGCACAGGCCTCGGCGAAGGCAAGGCGCCTCCGGCGGCTGGGCCCAGGTCGGGTCGGGGGGTCTCAGTGGGGGCTGCGAGTGCCAGGGCGGGGCGGGGCGGGGCGGGAACGCGGCCCCACCGGAACCGGCGGCAGCGGCAGGGCGGGGCTGGGGGGTCCCGGTACGCGCGGGCGGGTGTCGGCGGGGCAGGAGACCAGCCCTGGGGCGGCTCCGGCGCCTCCCGCGCCCCCCTCACCTGCGCGGCCCCGGCGCGGTCCCGATGGCGGCGGATCCAGCGGCGGATCCGGCAGCGGATCCGGTGGCGGCGGGCAGGGAACGAGCCGCGCGCAGCCCCGGCGCGTCCTTCTGACGTCAGCGCTGTGCGACGGAAGTGCCTTCGTCGTAAAAGTTAAAAAAAAAAAAAAGGAAAAAAAAAAACCCCCCCCCCCTCCCCCCCCCCCCCCCCCCGCAACAAACACCAAAACAACAAACCCACAAAAAACAAAGAAGCAAAGAAGCGGAGCGTGGCTGCCTTAAAGCATCAGTGTTGTTGCAAAACGTGAAATATTTAAAAATATTAATAAAGGATGTTCTTTGATGTCTGATCTTTGTGTGCTTTCAAGTCTAATCAAAAAGAAAGGAGATTTAATCCGTGAAACAGAGAGCAGCTAACAAGCCCTAACTGATTCCAGGTGTTAGAAAGACAAATCACTTGTCTGTAGAATTAACTTGCCAAGGTTTCGGGCTCGACGTGTTTCAGATCTCAGACCTAGGGGGAGGTTAACAAAGTTTGGGAAGAAGGATGTATCACTGACAGGGGACACAAAGAATGTAGAATTAATGGGCACCCAGGTCATTAGGCAGAAGCCCCAAGATAAGGAAGAAACTAAGACAACTCAGCAACTGTGTTGAATCAGCTCTGACTGAGTAAAAGGTAATTCTGGCAGGGGGAGATCATGACCACGGACCCAAAAAACCCACTGACTTTAAAAAGGAGAAAGACTGAGCAAGAAGACTAATTGGTATGAGAAGTGAGACAATTGTTAACCAATAGGAGATAAAAAATTGATTAATAAGAGAACTAGGAAACTTGTAGCCAAGGAACATTAATGGCTTTGTTTGCTAAAATGTATAAACTGAGTTTTGGTAGTAGTTGCGCTGGCTTTGTGGATTTCCCCCCAGCACCCCTTTCTGCACAGAACTGTAAATAAATCAAATACATCGACTGCGTGTGTGGATTGGCCTATTGCACACCATGTGAAAGAACCTATTTTGGGACGACAGTGTCTTTTACTGAAATTTTGCTCCTGCTTAATCGCCGCTTAATAAGAAAAATGTGTGGGAGTGGGAAGAGAGTGACATTAATGATAGTAAATTTGCCCGATGGATTAAAAAGCTCGAGTTTGGCTTTTAAGTGTAAAAACCAGGGATGACACAAAACAAATCCATTTGGGTTGTACCTAGATGTCATAAAGAGGATGAAAACATGGTTTTCTCTGTCTGCTGATGGCTTAGCAGAACACAGCAGCTCAGACAGCAGTGGTGTCAGAAACATCTCCAGTGCTAATGATGATTATACTTCCTGCAAATGTGGAACTTTTGGCAGAAGTATTTATCCTATGGTAGGTAAATGCCTGTTGGAAATGGTTTTGGTGAAAATGACTCGCCTGCTAGCAGCCGGGTGGGATATGCTACCTAACAAACTTCCTCTATTCTCTGTCTATCCTCTATTCTCAAGAAGATCACTTGAGCTTTACGACCACACAAAGGGCTGCCCAACCTCGAGGTTTTTTTTTTTTTTTCATTTTGTAGAAACATGAGTTCAACGTACCTTACAAATCATGTATTGAAAGAATACTGTTCCTCAGTTTAGTCAAATTTCAGCTACTAGTGTGCAGTTCCTGTGTGGTTGTGCCAGGTTGCTTTACAGACATGAGATGGAGTTACTGTGAAGTCTGGTAGGTAAATTCCTGTTTTCACAGATAAAAATGGAGATAGAAGTTAATAGATGACTTTGATAGAGAACAGTCTTACAGGGCTCTGAACAAGAAGTATGTCCATAAAGTCAGGTGCCAGGACAGAATATGTGACTTAATGCTGTGCCTCTTTGTTTTCTCACACACAGAGCTTCTTAAAATAAAAATATATTCCAACCTCTGCAAAGGTTTTGTAGAAAATCAGGTACTTTTTCGTTGTAGTTGTGTGATCATTCAACTGACTTTGTTTTGCAAGGTGTTACAAAACACTTGATTTTGAGAGTTAAAGATGTGTGAAGAATGGGAATTGCAGTTGCTCTTGCTGTATTTATAGTGTAATATTCAAGTTTTTGCATTGTCCCTGATGTCTTCCCTGGACCTGCTAGAGGGGAGACCTAGGGCTGGAAGTTAGGATGCAGCCTGTCTAGGAGACCATGAACCAGTGATTTAATACAGCATGTGCCTCAGGTCCCTGCCTGTGTAATTGGGAGAGTATTTCTTCTCAGGAAGTGAGGTCAATAAATCATTAAATCCCAGATGTTCCCATGCCAGAGTGATTGAAATTTTCTCTACCCCTAAAAAGAGCAGAATCCGATTTATAAATCTCTTTACCTCGCAGGCTAAAATCTAACTCTTTAGAGAATTTTACTGGGTATCTTTTACCCAGGAAGAGTCTAGATCAATATTTTCCGGGCAGAGAGGTGTGCATTTTCTTCTTTATTTACCACTTGTAATTCCTCCTCGAGGAAGAACCGGAGCTGCAGCAGTCTTTGCTTTGACAAGACACCCTGCCATTAATCAGAAGTGGGATTATTAAAGTGCCTTTCCCCGCTAGTGAAAAAAATCCACTTATAGAAATACAGTTTATAAAATACAATCTGTAACTGTCTCACCTAAACAGCCTTTTTGGAGACAAACATCATTAGTGCTGGAACTGCCTTACCAGTTGCTTGCAGTGTCTCGGTGCGATACCAGCTCCATGTGACGCCCATAGCACCCGGCTCTCACACCCCCCCCAGCTGGGGCAGTGGGATGAATGGTCTCAGAGGGACTGAGGTGGTGGTGATGAAAAGAGCAAGAAGTTCTGAAAAGAGAAATAGATTAAGGAATGAATGAAGAGAAATAGACTGATAAACCACAATCCCTTGCTTTCCAAGGCTTCCTCTTCACTCCTGAGCCTATGTGAGATGCACACAAGAGAAGGTAGTGCTGCTGCTGCCTACCAGATACAGCAGATCATGTTCAGCTTGGGTTTAGCCCATCAGACTTCTTATTCTGGTGTCAGAGTTGGGTATAGTTGTGGGTCAGAGGAGAGAGCATGCAAAGGGAGTGGCCGGTGTGGGCCATGGATCCCCTGGGCACGGATCTAACCTTCCATTTTCTTAGCAAGGCAAAGAAGACTTCTAAGAAAAAAAATCCAGTCTTAAGCAGGGAAGGTTTGCTGCCACACTTAGAATCATAAAATGTTAAGGGTTGGAAGGGATCTTAAAGATCATCTAGTTCCAATCCACGCTGCCATGCCCAGGGATACCTCCCACTAGACCAGGTTGCCCAAGACCTTATTCAACCTGGCCTTGAACACTACCAGAGTTGGGGCACCCACAACCTCCCTGGCTACCTGTTCCAGTATGTTGCCACCCACACAGTAAAGAATTTCTTCCTAATGTCTAGCCTAAATTTCTCCTCTTTCAATTTGTACCCATTACTCCTTGTCCTATCACTACAGTTCCTGAAAAAGAGTCCTTCTCTGGCTTTCCTGTATGCCCTCTTCAGATACTGGAACGTTGCTGTGAAGTCACCTCGCAACCTTCTCTTCTCCTGGCTGAATAGCCCCAATTTTCTCAGCTTCTTTTACATCAAATTTACTAGAAGAGAGAGTGGATCTGTCTTGCTTCATGCCAGGCACTGCACCTCCTGTATCCTGTGCCATGCTGTGGCTGGGACCCTGCAGCTTCGTGCATCTCTTGTCCTATCTTGGTGACCCCACACACTGCTGCCACAAATAGTTTGCCACCTGACCTCTGGCTTTCATTAAAGGCACGTGAAATACATCATTTCCTGGAAAAGTACTCAAAATACACTTGCTTGCAATCATTTGATCCTCGATCCATAATTTCAGTTCATCAGTTAATTAATCATTTAATCAGTTAATAAGACTAATCATTCTTCCCTGGAAGATGCTCATGAGAACAGCCAGGATAAATTACTCCCATCTGTTTTTTCATTCTTGTCTCCCACTTCTCTGGTTTTGTGCTCTGTGTTGGTGTTAGCAGATCTGTAAAAAAGGGACTTATTCCAGCACTGTAGCTGTTCCAGTCCAAATCCTTCACTGCCATCCTCCTCCCCTGCAGTTTGGGGCTTGTTGGAGAGCTGTCGCCCTGTGAGTTGTCGCTGCGTTGAGCTGCAGCCTCCTCCTGCTGAGCTCGGACAATATACAGCTCAGGCAGTGTTACCAGGCGTTTGCCAGGTTTAAAGGGAGGAGAGCAAGCCCAAGCACCCAACCCGTCAGGGGCCTTTCCTAGAAAATAGGTCATCTCTGCCTTGAAAATGCCTAGGAAAGCCTTAAGACAGGGGCTGTTTTCCAGCTTGCATGACTGTACTTCCACTCAAAGAGGCAGCTGAGGATTGGAAGACTAATGTTCACATTAAAACACTATTTTCCAGTAGTTCCTTTTATCATTCCTATAATAAATGCATCAAAAATAGACATTTGGGTTCCATTTCCTCACTAAACACCAAACATCCAACACCCTGTGTGCCTGTGCCATATGCTTAGTCTCCACTGCTCCGTACTTTTTGACAAACCCAGAAACCAAGGGAAATAGTCCTCAGCCCTAACACCTTCCCACTGCAGAGAACCCTGATGTTTACACACACCTCTTCAGGTCAGGCTCTTCTTCTACAGTCACTGTCATCATCTTTAAAGCAGCAAAACTCATTGCTGGCTCCAGGGCTTTTGTTGCAACCAACCTTGGCCGTGTATGAGCTGGCTCCTGCCACAGGCTTATGTTTACAGGCTTGTGTTTACAGGCTGGGAAGCCCTCCATCCTTCCCTGGCCCTCTCCTTTGCATCCTGTCTTTCCCATGGCACTTCTATCTGCCTTCTCAGTCTGTTTTTCTCTCAGTCCAGGAACTTTGCTGCAATGTATGACCTCCTTTCCAGCATCTTCATCCCTCTCCCTGGTGCTCTGGAGGCTGAACTGCCCTCCTCACGTGCCAGTTGCTCACCAGCTTTTTCAGGGAAATGCTTGATCGGATTTTCAGGAACCCTGGAAAAATGGCCATAAAACAATTTTACAGTGTGCACGATGTGAATCTGATTTTTAATTTGCTGCCTGTATGATCTAGTGAGGCTGGGAGCAGGTGGCACCTGGCAGATTTGCTGCGTGCATTCAGACCAGCCATGTCCATTCAGTAAGGTCCACACAAGGAATGTGCTGAGTTTATTGTTCTTGGTAGCAGATAGTGCTTTCACTGTAAGGTTTTTTTCCCTCTTCCTCCTCCTGCCATTCTGAGCTCTTACTGGCTGCTGGGTGGACCATCTTGCCCTCATGGACAGACAGAAACTGGGCACGGGCAGGCTTACCCTTCTTAAACCATGCTGCTTCTGTAGGCTGGGCTCAGAAAGCATTGTCTGCTCCTTTCATGCTACTAGGAAAAGCAACAAATTTTTGGTGCACCCAAAAATTGTCTTTGTCTGAATTAGTGCTGTCTCTTGCCTGGTTTTGACTGTTTTTACCACCAATGTCAGAGCTTTTTCAAGGTTTCTATAGCTTTGATCATCAGGGCCTGGACCACATGTATCATCAAAGAGGTAGTGTGTGTCACACTGCATCCACACCCTTGGCTACTGAATACTGCCCTTTTCAGAGCTGTAGAAGGAGTCCAGGTCCAGCTGCCTCCCCGCAAACTGTCAGCAAGATTGCCTCCTTTGATCTGCACTCAGTGCTGGATTTTATCCCAGCAGCCAACAGGCTAATTCCACAAGTTTATTCTACAAAGCTCAGTTAGAGCAGTTGGTGCCAGCAGCATCCCTGCTGGCTACAAGCCTGCATCAGGAGATGAAGGCTGGTGCAGTGGCTGGAGTATGAGCTTGGGAGTCCACAGGCTCAGCTGTAAATCACTGCTCTGTGGCTGTTTTCTAGGCCACACCAGTAAGCTTCTGCAGTGGGAACTTGTCACCTCCATGTTGCACAGGGAGGGACAACATTTTCCTGCCTCACCAGAGGAAAAACACAGTGGAGACAGAAGCTATCGTGAAGATGGGGAACCACATCAACAGAGGTAGAAGCAGACTATGGCTGCTGCAGCTGGGAAATGCTGCATAGATCCAGCTGGACCTGCAGAAGGCAAGAGGATGGGGCCCTGGGTGATGGAAGGTTCAAGGCACACTATGCCTTCTCAGCATTTAGTGGTTTGCTTTTCAGCTGCAGGAGCCCTGCTCCACGGCCTGCAGTTATCCAATGCCTGTGTTATATGCAAAGCTGCCCTCAGAAGTGATGCAGATGTGAGCAGAGCTATGAGCAACACGGGCTTTTTTTACAAGGGCCCTTGCCCAGCACAGAAATTCCCACGGTTATTTCCTTCAACATCATCAGTGCTAGAGTAACTTCTGTGAAAAATCAGAATCTTCTGGGCTAAGCATGCTGTGCAAATGCTCCTGCCTGGCTGGTCCCTCTTCTGGTAAGCTTAATGTTTATGCCAGCCAGGAAAAGGGGTCTAAGCAGAATATCAGGAGGCAGGAAGAGAGTCCAAGCAATTTCTGCTAGGGAGCAGAGTCAAATCCCATTTGCACAAGACCTGGTTATTTTGGCAGTAAGGAGTGAAAAGCGGGTGCTACCTATGTATAATATACTGTTCCCCTCTCAAGGACTCTCAGGAAGGTCCCCACAAAAGAGAACAGCAGCAAGGGACGTGCAGCAGCCCAGCATGTCTGTGGTTGCCATTCCCTTCCCTGCTCCTTGGTAAGTCAGAGACAGGGCTGGCCGACACGCTTGGCCGCGGACAAATGTGCCTCTTGGGGTACAGGGAGTGCGGAGGGTACAGGGAGTGCGGAGCCTCAGGGCCATTCCTTTCTCTCCTCTTGAGCAGATTTCAGCGCCATCTGCTCTCTTCTGTCTTTGGAGGAGTCAGCCGGGTGCTTTTGTCCCTTCTGGCAAAGCTGTGCTGCGTATGTCCCCCATTGGGCGTCAGGTACCCTGAGGCAGCTGGGAAGGATGCACACTCTCAGCCTCGCTCCAGAAAGCTCCCACTGCAGCAGCCCAAGGTCTTTCTTTCTCTCCTTTTCCCTGTCTGCAGCCTGTTCCTCTGGATGAGGCACTTCCCAAGGTCGCAGCTGACTCCCAAGGTCAGGCCCAGGCTTTGCTTGTAGCCCCTACAGGAGGGGATAGGAAGGGATTAAGGCTGGTAATCGACCCTCTGTTCATCGCTTACTCCCCAAAAGGGCCCATGAGCAGTGCCAGGTACTTGGGGGAGAGTAATAGGGGAGAAGGAGACATGGGGCAGCCATGGGGCTCACTGACCTGGGAACTGCACTGTGGGATTGCTCTTTACTCTGTATGTGTAAAATATCACTTCACTAAACACTCCTGGATGATCCCAGGTAGGCATCAGTCAGAGCTGCAGAGTTTAGGGTAGGAGAGGTGGGTGGACTTGCTGATGACATGCGGCTTGCTGGGACATGCTGCCTCGAACATCATGGCAACACCAATCACAAAGTAAGAGCTTTGTTGTCTGCTCTCCCCTCCGAAAATCATACCTACCTGTCCCAAGTGGGACTAAGCTGAACCCCCAGGTAAATTACATCATTGTGTCCTCTCTGAGCTGCTGGAAGGAGAGGGGGAAGGAATGAGGGAAAGCTGGTAGTGAGGAGCCCTGGCAGAGTAGAAAAGGCCACTGGTCACCTCTGTGCATCAGGGGGACAGCGGGCAAGGGTCCCAGTGCTGCATCTCCTGTGGGAGCTGTGGGGCTGCTCCAGCTCCCACACAGTACGGCTGTGAGGCTCCGCTGCTGTGCCGAGTTCGTCCCACGGGATGGCACTGCCTGCTCAGGAACAGGCAGCCTGGCCAGCACTCCTGGCAGGCATAAATGCAGCAAATTAAACGGTGCTGGCAGATTCTGATTGACAGGTCCCTAGAGAGCAAAGTCCCTTGTTTTTTCCATCCCTGAGGGGATCAGGAGCAGCAGGAGGAGCAGCAGCAGAGAAAACCCTTTCCCAAGCCTAGTGCTTTGCCCTTGCAGATCTGTTTCTGGGACTCAGCCCATAACTGTGTATCTTGACCCCTTTGCTGAAGCTGCCGGTATCAGGCCAGCCAGCTCCTTCACTGCGGACTTTCCGCAATGTCAGGAGCTGACCGCTGCGGAGGATGCTGAGGCTGCCTCATCTGAGCCCTTGTTGCATCCATGAGCCATGGCACCCTTGTCACTCCATACCCAGAGTGCAAGGCCCGGAGGTTTCGATAAAGGGCAAGCAAAATGAGGCCAGCAGTGTTTGGCGTCATTCGCACGTTACTCCTCTCCACAGTGTAAAACAGGCACAAATGACAACACTCTGCCAGAATGGTTCATGTCTGCGTTGGCTCTGCCAGAGCCAGGTCAAAGCTGGGATTTGCAGCCAGGAAGATGAAGGCAGTCACTCACCTCCTGCTGCTCCAGTAGTGGGAAGCAGCATGGCCCATTGGGGTCCTAGGTCCTCTGTAAGGGTCCTCATTGCAGCTCCATGTCCGGAAGGTCCTCTGCACCCCTTACCAGCCAGTGGTTGGTGGCTTTAGAATGGAGTAGCCACAATAGACACTGAGACATCATAGATGCCCTGCCTACCCTTTTGGGCATAGATCCCCAGTTAAAGGTCTTTTTACGACCTATCCCAAGCTCTGGGGGCTGGTCCCTGTCCCCTCTCTCAGGCTGGAGGGGAGTTCCTCATCTCCGTGGGGCATTTTGGCTGCACAGCTGCTCTAGAGCTCTGTAGAGCCATGAAAGTGTGGTACAGGTATGCTTGGTTTGATCAGGACTCCTTGTAAATGCCTCAGCTGAGTGAGGAGCTGCACACTGTTCAGCAGCCCACGCATGGTCCAGCTCCATGCTTCAGTTTAGCAAGAGGGATGACTTGTTCCACATTCTTGGAGGTAAAACTCAGGGTGGTGGCATTTAATTCACTTCTGCTTAATCTGTATAGGCCCTACTCAAATGTTACCCTTCACCTGTCTCCCTTCCCTACCAAAACCGTTACCTCTTCTTTCTATCTCTCTGGAAGGTGTCCAAAAGAGCCTAGGGAGATGAGGGGAGAAGCTTCCAGCAGCTGGAAGGCACCTGGGAAGGGGATGCCAAGTTTTCTGGAGCCACCTCTACCCTTGGGGATACTTCCATTCAGATAGCCTGTCCTTTGCTATCCTTGCTCACCTAGCAGCTTTCGTTATGTTGACTGTACCTCTTCACAGACACCCTTTCTTCATTAGCTCTCATTTTCAAACCTTTCTCTGTCCTTGGCCTCAGTGCTTGGCTTTTAAAAGGTAAGATATGGGGCTGTCTTCTTTCCTCATGGCAGTCCTCACACACAAGCAAGACAGCAGGCTTCTGTGTCTGACGCTTGGCCTCTCTCTGTTGTCATCTGGCACTAAAAATTATCTGCAGAGAAAAATACTGGGCTCCATACCTGGGTCTTAATATCCTCCTCACCAAACCATAATTGCTAATTACCACTCCTAGGTGTTTAAACCATTTCAGTGATGCTGTTAAATGCCCAACGTTAATTTAATAGCCAAGTATCTGGTTTTCCCCACAGAGGAGCTCTCAGAGCATCTCCCACAAAAGCAAAACCCATCCAACCCTGGCTGTGGTCCATAAGAGAGAGGCAGCAGAGGAGCGGCAAGTGCATGTTGACGGCAGACCCACACATGTGAGGACCTGGGCATTATTCAGTAGCAAGTGCTCCCTTGTCCCATACCATTCCCCAAAGGATCCCCCTCTTCAGCCATGCTCTGCCTCTGTGTGATGAAGACCCGGCACCCCTGCCAGTGCAGACCAGCATCCCTTGGGGACTGCCTGCCCTCTCAGATCTTTTGCCAGAGACATCCTTGCAGATTGCTCGGAGTAGGGCAGCACTCTTCCTGGCAGATGCCCTGCCTGCCTTCTACCCATCCCTTGCCAGTATTTCAGAGCATGTCCTCAGATTTGGAGTGGGGCTGTCAGAAAGTAGCCCCATGCAGGGCAGGCACTGCATTCCTCTGGTACCTGAAAGCAGGGAATGACCATTGGCCCCAAATAGGTCCTGAGGCTGGAGTCTGATGGGGACATAGCTGAAAGGCATCAGATTGGACTTTGCTCGCTCCACCTCCACTCCTGCTGTTCTGCAAGGGGCCTGCTGTCTGTCCTCCCCTGCTGCTGGGGCTTGGGACTGGGGCAGGAACTTTTCCAACACAAATATTTTAACTGACCCCTCATTCGTGAGTCTCTGGCATCCACAGGACCTCAGTGGCTCAGTGCTGGGGAGGAGAAGATCCTGGTGCCCTGCTAACCTCTGGCATACCAGAGCACACAGACAGAGCCTGCCAGAGCACTTCTTCCACTGAGAGAGGCAAACAAGTGACATGGGAGCTGAGACCTAGGGGGAGCACAGGATAACATTTTAGGGTCTCTCACCTACCCAAGTCTTAATGTGCTTTGGGAGAGATGGGGAATGAGGGCTTCTGCCCACGCACAAGTTGTTTGCTTTCAATGTTACCCCTCTAAGACATCACTTAATATGACATTAATTAGTGTTTGCAAAGTGCTTTGAACATGAAAAGGGCTGTATAAGTGCTGAATATTAGTATTAATTATTATGACATGGAGGCTGGCCCTGTCTGAGGAGCATTCTCTACACCTAATTTCAGGCTGGTGCTGTTTCCCTGCCTCTCCTACTCTGTTACCTCTTCCACAAAAGCCAGATAGAGAAGGGCAGAAGCATCTGTACAGTACGAGAAAGGAACCCCTCATGGAGTGGTGCAGGAGGGCTGAGCCATGCACTCCCTTCACTCCAGACAGGACACTGTGTGGGAAATGTAGCCACATCTCTGCACTGCCCCACTGTCATGAGGGAGGATGAGCGAGCACCCTCTTGGCCCAGGCTCTGCAGCAGGCAAGGATTGGAAACATCCTTGAGGATGGAGAAGATGGAGGGGGATTCCTCCAGCTTATCCTACCCATGCCTGAGTGGAAGCACCCAGCACTGGTGGAGGTTTCAGACCCAGGCAAGGGGATGAGGAGGGGGCTGAGAAGATTTTGGAGTCTCTGAGCTAGATGCGATAGGAGGGCGGCTGCATCCTAGACGTGCACATGGCAGGGCTGGGAGCTCCCTGACGTCCCCCAGACAGGCGCCTGGCCTGCTTTGCTGCCTCTCCCCTCCTTGTGCCCTCCTTCTTGGTGAGGTTGCTCATGGGAAGGGTCCCTGGAGGAGGAGCAGAAGTGGGTCGTTGGGTTGCCCCAATTACCTTGGCAGTGAAGTGTCCTGCCAGCTGGCCCATGAAATGTACAGGGTTAGGTGCTACCAGGGACCCAGAGAAGAACGGTGAGCTGGGGGAGGTTGTCCTGGAGAGGTCCAGGGAGAGCCAGAGTGGGGATCCACATGTGCTGGCCAGTGGATACAGATGCTGAGCACTGGTATCAACCTGTGTGAGGTGCATTGGGTGGTGGGTAGGACTGTGGTGCTGTGATTGCACTGCAACACATCAGTGTCTGATGGGACATGTGGAGCCACATGTGCCTTCACCCTGCTGCCCCCCTGCTGCTGACAAATTAACTCCCCTGTTCTTACTTGCCTACCATGGGTCAGACTCTGGCCACACTTCAGAGAAGCTTTGTCACTCAGGTGGCTGTCCTTCTGTGTCATCCCTCTGAGTTAGTGGTCACAGAGTCTAATGGGGATTCTGGTCTGCTTCGGAAGGCCACAGAGGGTCTCATGCAAGTGAGAACCCAGTGCAGGGTGAGGGGATCTCAGCTGGTTGGTGGCAGCCCTGGTGCTGATGGTGAGCGAGAGGTGAGGGGATGTGCCAGGAACCTAGTCCCTTTTGTGGGGATCTCACCTCCCTGTGCTGCTGCCACCTCACCCATTTCTGGGTCTGCACCTCCAACTGTAAGTAATTCCTCTGCTCCGGGCTCCTACACTGAGCATTTCTACCAGACAACCACTTCCCAGCTACTGAGGACATTACCAGAAATCCCATGAATGGCTGAACAAAACCTCAAAACAATGCTAGGCTCACTTTCTTTTTCCTTTTTGAGCCCTCCAGCCTGTGTGAATTCTCAGCTTGCCGGTAATTCTTGGCTTGCTGCCATAGATCCACTGTCTTCCAGTGGGAGTTGGGGCATCAACCCTTGTGGTATCTCCACCCTGAGAAGAATAGAACAGGAGGGTAGATACTGGAAGCTAAACAGGGGCTGGAGCAGATGTTTTGGAGGGCAGCAGGGAAAGATCACATGTGTGACTTGAGTTTACCCACACTTACTTCAAAAAACATTATGGCAAAGCCCTCTCCTCTTGCTTTGTGCATTCTCCTTGTATCTTGAAGGCCATCTTGAAGCAAGACTATCCACTGAATTGCCAATGAGGACAAAATTATCCACAGTGGTTGATTTTCTTGCTTGGTTTTGAAGTACTCTTCTGGCACAGTGAGACAATAAATGCCCCCAATAAATCCACGTAAACGAGGACCAAGTTATAAAAAAAAAAATCTTTATTTCATGTACCAGGATTTTTTTTTTTGTTATTTTCTCTTTTTAAAATTTTTTTTCTTTTTAACAGTCTGAAAAAAACCACGAGATAAAGAAAATGGAGGTTGGTTTCTTGTACTGGTTTGAGCTGGACATGAGCAACATCCTGGGGAAAAATCTTCCCCTCCAGCTCTTACCTCCTGCACACGCTCTTCTGGCGCACTCCCTCACTCTCTCTTTCCCATCTGGCCCTGGGGGTGTACTCAGCCCTGTGAATGCTCCCCAGCTCCATGCAGTGTTGGGTGGGTGAGGGTCACTGGAGGTGGAAATCCCAGCGCTACCTTCCCTCTACACTGGGTTCTGGGGAACTGGCTTTAACTTATTCCACGGGGGGCATTGGAGGGGGTGGGATGTCCCCTCTGAGTCTTTTTTAAAGGATTGGAGGGCCATGGGAGGGGATGTCAGTGGTGGGGGGGGGGGGTCTGAACACCCAGCCAAGGGGCTCCCATCCACCTCTTGCCCTGTGATGCTGTTTTTGGGGGTGATCCTGTCCTGCTGCTGCCCCCTGCCATAGCCCAGAGCGGGGAAGGAGAGTTAAAGTATCAGTGGGTCGGTGGGAAGCAGGGAAGATCTGGCTGCTTTAAAGCAGAAACCCCACTGGGATCTGAAGCGAGGACTGTGCAGCTCCTAAAACTGGAGCAGCAGGAATGGGGACGGAAAAAAAGTCAAAAAGTGGGTCTGAGTTGCCGAAGAGCTCAGCAGCCCCATCCTGCAATCCCTTGGCTTTGTGCCTGCCCAGAGCACTGCCACTTTTGGGTAGCAGCCCTAAAGGGGGCCTGTCCTTGCTCTGGGCTGGCCAGTATCTCAGGGGGTGTCATAGGGGTCCCCCTGCTCTCCCCTGCTGCCACCTCCTCTCCTGCCTCTGTCAGCAGTGACTATTGTGGGGAGCACTGGATTAAAAGCTGGCACCCCTGTGCCCTGTTCCCCCATCATGGCAGGGACGGAGGGGGAGGCAGCCAGGCCAAATATCCCAGGGCAGAATGGTGGGGATCCAGTTTGCCTTGCTGCTGTGGGGGACACCATGGCAGCCATGAACCATCAGGAGAAGGGTGGGGAGAACGACAAAACCCAGCAGGCATGGAAGCACCCGATGGCTCCACACTTCTCCCTGGCATGGAAGTTCGGATGCGGGGCGCTCAGGCCTGGAGCAGGGCACTCTCTGGGATGGGGACTGGGAGGCTACATGAATCAAGGCCAAGCAGCCTGCAGCTGACATTGGCTCAGGGTCGGCTGGCTTTGCCCAGGGGAGGACAGGAGCTATTTCAGGGGTCTGCTGCGTGGGCCTCACCACATCCCCACATGGCTGCAGCCATGGTGGGACGTAAGGGGGATCTGGAAAGATTTGGGCAGTGCATGGTCACCCCAGGGAGCCTCTGGAGCATTCACAGGAGAGCACATGCACACCAGGGCACGAGTGTGTGAGCATGGGCACACGTGTGTGAGTGTTGCCCCCCCACCCCCAGCATCCCATGTGTGTCCCCCCAGCATCAACATCCTGAAGGGATGGGAGCCCTGGTTGCCATCCACCAGCCCCCCCCCTATACCTGTGCCTCCCACACAGCTCCTCATTGCCTCTTTTCCTTTTTTTTTTTCACAGTTTAAAGCTGAAGAAAACAAAAATGAAAAGAAAAAATACTATCTGTTCTTCTTGCAAGTAAATCCGCTTATTATATTTACATTTATTTATAGCTGTTTTTTCATTAAAAAAATTGCCACTTTTTTTAAGAAACCTTTTTTGTCCTTTTTTTTTTTTTTTTTGTCTCTGTGTATGTCTTTATTTACTGTGTCTGTTTGCTTTTTGCACTGTCACCATTGACCCCGGGGTCCCCAGGGCTGGGGAAGTGGAGACCCCCCTGGGGACACTGCAGAAGGGTGACTCAGCATCGGCTCCTGCACTCCCTAGGGGCAGGAGTCACTCTAAACCCCTACAGACCTGTGGAGGACAAGCAGATCCCCACGGATCCCAGGGGAATGGATTGGATCCCCATGGATCTTGGGGGAACAGAGTGAGTCATGGTTGATTCTGGCATCCAGGATCCTCCATAACTGGCCCAAGGACACCGAAGTTGTCGATGGCCGAGCCCTATGCCCTATCCCCCAAGGAGCCTGTGCTGGGTTAAAGGTAAGTGGGAAACAAACGATAAAATTAAAGAATAAAACCCCCCAAAATTAAAAAAGCTGCCTCCTCTTCCTCCTCTTCCTCCCACTCGATTTATTGTCATTTGTTATTTCTTGGTTCCCTTTTATTTTTTTAATCTGTTTTTATTAAATGTTAAAATAATGGTACATGGGAAATCATGCATTTTCTTTTAAATTTATTTCTATTTTTTAAATCTCTTTCTCTCAGTTTTAAAGTTTTTCTTTTTTTTCCTTTTTTCTTTTGCTTTTTTTTTTTAAGAATTTTTTTCACTGTTGTCTCTTTCCTCATGTTTCCTTTTCATTTGTCTGGTTTTTTTGTTCACTCGCTTGTTTGTCTGCTTGTCTGCTTGTTCGTTCGTTGTTTTTTTATTTTTTTTGTCAGTTTTTTGTTTGCTTTTGTTGTTTTTTTTTTCTGGATTTTTTTTTTATTATATTTTTTTTTTTTGCATTGGGAAGGTCCCCACCCCACCAAGGGGCGCTTCCACCTCCTCCTTCCCACACACCTGCTGCCCCCTGCCCCTTTCCACCCTCCCCACCCTGCAGCCCACCCCATCTCCTCCTGCCCATTCCTGCCCCATTTTCAGCTCCTGGCGACGGCTTCATACCGGGGTGGTCCGGCGGTTGGCTGTGTTGGTGTGGATAGAGTCCTTGTTCTCTTTCTGGATACAGTTGTGAACCTGGAGGAAACTGTTATCCCTGTCAGAGTTGTAGGTGGCGGTGGGGGTGGTGCTTGCCTTCAGCGGGTCCCTGGTGAGGGTATACATCGAGATCTCTGTTGATGGGAGGGTGTTGAACCCTTTGATCCCGACGGGAGAGGCATCCCTGGAGTGTGAAGGCTCGGTGGAGCGGGAGCTGGAGCGACTGCGTCTCTGATAGCGGTACCGGTAGCTGGGGATGCGGGTGATGGCGGAGGACTGGAGGTAGTCCGTGGCACGAGCATTGGCGCGCAGCTGTTTGTGCCGGTCTATGAACATGTGGACAGCCAGCACTCCCACCATCTCGGCTATAATGAAGGACAGGGCCCCAAAATAGAAGGACCAGCCGTAGGAGTAGCTGTTCTTCTTGGAGTCACTCTTGGAGGGGTCTCCAGCGTTGGCTGATATGTATACAATGATGCCAATTATATTACTCAAACCTGCAGGGGAGAGAGAATGAGATGCCAGGAGGGTCACACAGGGCAGTGGTGGAGGCATGGGGTTGAATCCCTGCTCCTGAGAGGCAGGGATGGGAGGGGCCCCAGTCACCCATCCCCTCCCGGGAGGCAGCTTTCCTTGGGAAAGTCAGGCAAAACTCTCCTCATGTGCCTGCCGCATCCCCGGGCTGCACTCCCGGCTGGTCCCTGAGAGATGTCAGATGTAGGGAAACACACCCTCCATCAGCTCCCAAGCAGTTGGAAAGCCCCTGCCTGCAGGGCACTGCTGCCTGCCTCTGCCAGGCAAGCAGGGTGGGTGGAGAGGCATCCTTGGGAGGCTGCTTTCACCCTGAATAAGGCTCATCAGGGCTGGGAAATACACACACTTCTGCCTAGGCAACTGTACTCCGGTGGATACCCCAACTGGGCAGCCCCCCACTCCCTGGAGCCCACCTCTGGGGCATTCAGCCTGTGCATCCCTTTACCTGCAGACACGAAGAAGATGCCGGCACTAAGGATGATGTTGTGTCGGGTTTTGTAGAACTCACTGGCTGCAATGCAGAGTCCACCCATGAAAAGCAGAATCACACTCAGGATCGGGAAAATACTAGAGGCTCTAACAGCCCCTGCAGAGGAGAGAGGGAGGAGGGGAGGGGCAGAAAGAACAGCAAGTATGTTTTGTGAATGGGAGTGATGAGGAGAGACAGAGGGCAATGTGCAGTAGAGGAGTAATTTAAGGAGAGATGAAGGCATTGAGGGACAGAGGGAGGGAGAGAGAAACAAAGTATGTCAGAAAAAGAGAGTGGTCCACAGCAACTTTCCCCTGCCCCGGCCACTGCTGCTGCCGTGAAGCCAGTGGCCTGGCACAGGGAGGCAGAGGGGGCTGTGAGACTGGTGGCTGAACTGGGAGCCCAACTGTGCTGTCTGTTCCCCTTCACACTGTCTTTTCCTCTGCTTTTGAGGGGACTGGAGGGGAAGCCCAGGCACCATTCAGCTTCTATTCCTGCGGGGCGCTGCTGTTTGAGCCTGCTCTTCAAAGAACAGCAACCCAAATGCTTCCTGCAGAGCTGCTCAATCTCAAATCCTCCTGAAAGGGCATGAGCATCTCAAGGAGAGGTTTTTTTTCGGTGCTGAGGAGCTCCTGGTGCTGTACACTGCTCTGCAGCTGCAGAGAGGACTGAAAAGTGAAAGTCCCAGCCCTGTGCACTGAAACGCGAGGCTTATCCTAGTGATTAAATGACTGGGATCCTTCCAGAGGGCAGTGATGGGTTTGGATGTGCCAGCTCCCACACACGCACACTCTCCATCGGTCGATACGGGAAGAGCTCAGCCAGCAGAGGGCAATGGCATAGATGCATGTATATTCTCATATGTGCATGCAAAACATACCCCAAAGCTTCTGGGGGGCCTCACTCATATTCACGCAGTGAAAGGCCAGGACTGTGCGTACGCACACCCCCACGCACACATGCATGCATGCACACACTGCTCATGGGCAGTTCAGGGGGAGCCAACGGTCTGCTGGAGCTTGTGTTGTGAATATTCATGGGTTTTTTTAACTAGGAAGGCCTTCTCTCCTCCCTTCACAAGAGAAAATAAGCTGTTAAAGTGTGAAATGAAGCCTTGCTTGATAAAGGAAGGTATCAGACGGGCTGGTGCAATTCTGCTTGTGGAGCAAAGATCTGTAAAGGGGGATGAAAGCTAATCCTTCCTTGCCTGCAAGAATGAACCCTACTGAAGCAAATGCAGAACTTTTTCCTAAGGGGACAGAGACCATGCTTCAAAGACCCTGTTGGCTCTGGATCCTACCAGGCACAAGCAATTGGCTCTTTGAGGGGGGCCTAGCCCACTCCCTGTGCATGGGGAGTGCAGAAGGCAGGGAGAAACCTCTCTTGTCTGGCTGTGTGTCAGGGAACAGGATAGCAGTAATAACCATTTTAACAGCTTCTGGAATGCAAGGTGTGATTTGACAATGGGAAGCTTAAATGGCAGGAAGCTAACATCAAGCAGACACCCACTGTTCAGAGGGTTTCTAGAGGATTGGTTGCTCAGTCCTGCAGCCTGGTCCTGACTACATCAGTTTTATCTGTCTTAATTCTAAAATTCACCTTTGTTGAGAGAACACAAGGTTGCTGACTGACATGGGGAGCTATGGGTGTTATATGACAGGGGAGAACAGAAGCCTTACTCAGCCCCTCGGGAGAGGGGCCAGTAAGAGAGGGGCACAATCTCCTCCAGTCTTCCTGAGTCCAGAGCCTGCAGCCTAAAGAGAAGGGGGTGGTGTTCGTATGGTCTCTTATATCATCTGCGTCTTCTAGCGAAGAAATGCAGAGATGCTTCTGCTTCCTCTCTGACAACAGGTGTTTGATTTCAAAAAGCCCAAGATGCCTCATGTGGATGGCTGGCAGAAGTAAAGTCTAAGCCCTTCTAGCCAGGCCATGGACGCTGCCCCGTAATTGTCCTCGTCCCCTGAATGAGGGAACTGCCTAGTCTGTTATTGTTCCTGCCAGTGCCACCAGGCATCGCCCATGCAGAGCACCCAGGGACTTTGGTTTGGCAGAAGTTCTGGGAAGAAGCTGTTCAGTGGGGTCCTTCTCCAGGCAGGTCTAAGGAAGAAATCCCACTTCCCTCAGGAATGACCCAAGTAGTCCTTTATTGACTTGCCAAATCTCTCTTTGAACCTGGTTCTTTCTGAAAGAGGGCTCTACCCTGGGGACAATGTCAGGTCCTGACGCTGGGCCAATTTTTCTCTTCAGATCTTGTTCCCTCCGAGGGAACAGACCCATCCTTCTTGAGATGTTTGGCCCCTTCCTCCAACTCTTTTTTTCTGAAGTGCAGCTGATGCTGCAAGCACCTTCCTCACTCCCAAACAGCTCTGCAGGGGCTGGTTTGCCCTCGGAGGCAGCCTGCACAGTAGCTGTGCCAAACTGGATCAAACGCCTGTCTTCAGCTCTGCCGTTCAGGGGCCGTGCAGCAATTAAGAGACCAGTGCTGCAGAAAGGCAGCCGAAAGAAGCAATCTCCCTGTTATTTACAGTTTACAGTGGATGGAGAACTGTTTGAGAAACCAAGAGGAAGCAGCATAAATCTGCCTCTTTTCACATACAAATGAGCCTCACAGATCCTAAATTATCTCTCTCCTCTCTGCCGCAGGGCTGGGTCTCCACATCTGGCTTGGAGCACGCCCAGATGACAAGGAGCTATTCTGAAAGACTCCTGGTCTTTGGAAGCCTTTGATGCTTAACCTTGGGAGGTCAAAAACACTTATCTCAGATTTCTGAAGAAAGAAGTTCTTATGATGTCAAAAGATGCTGGGCTTGTGGAGAGAGGGCAGGATAGCAAGGTGGGAGGAGGAGTGTTCCCTGTTCAGCTGTGCTAAAGGAAGAGTAAGCTCCTGCCTCTGGGGTGGGTGGAAATGCTGGTTGGGGAGGGCAACCAGGGAGGGCAATGTATGATGTGGATCTGCTCTGCTAGTCAGGATGCCGCTGTGCAAAGCGGTGTGAGATTCCCTCACTCATAGGCTGGACTTGGAGCTCAGGCTATGTTTCCTTACAGACATGCCATATGCCTGGGATATAACACCTCTCTCAAGGGCTCTGGGTGAGCACCAGGTCTTTTCTTCAAAGGGCTCTGACTGTCCTTATTCCTACTCCTTGTTCCCATCACTAAAATCTCTTAAAGCAGCAAAGATCAGATCTGCAGCCTCTGTAGGGAAGTGGTATTTGATGAAAGGTGGAGACAGCAATAGGTGCTCCTCAGACACAATCCAGCCAATTTCTTCAGTCTGATGCCACTGGAGTATCAGATAAGGAAATATAGACTTTCTCTGCTTTAGGAGGGCATGCACACTCGCACACACATTGGCCCCGCTAGCCCAGTCTGACCTTATGCCCACTCAGCAGCTTTTCAATGGATTTGAATTCAGACTTTGAATTTATATCACAATTAATTGCTGCTAATAAAAAAAAGCCACGGATTGTTACTCTGAGTTTTAAACTTGCACTGTCTCATGCGCAGGCCCAAGGGACGTGAGAGTGGAGCCACTTTTAGTGGGTGAAAAGGCTCTGGGGTCACCTCCTCTGTCCTGGTGAGCCTCACAGGTCCCAGTGTCTCCACCACCCTATCTTTAGAAAACAAAAGGCACCCGATGCTAGCACCTATGAGCCATGGCAAGAAGAGCCTGCGGACTTACGGAGGAAATATTCTGCTGTATCGGCTTCATAATCTGCATCCTCAGGGAAGTGATCGATTTGCTTACACAGACCTTTAAAATTCCCTAGGGAACAAGAAAAAAAAAGAACAAATGAGAACACCAAAGCCTGCCTTGCAGGAACAGCTACCCTCTCCATCACCCTTTGTGCCCACCCTGCCTTCCTTCCAGGAAGCATGCCCACTTGTGTGTGGATGCCCATTAAATGCCCAGGTCCTCTCCTTGCACACTCACACATATATCTCCTTCTTATTTACACAGGAATATGGGGTTTGCTGTCTGGATCCAGCCTGATGCCCACCTAGTCCAGCACCTCCTTGCTTGATGGAGAGAGCACCAGAAGCTCTGTGACTCCTGCTGCAGATAGGCAGGAGAGCACTGCCCACCTCTGAGGGAGGTGGGACAGGAAAAGGAGCCAGAGTCTGAGTCATACTGCAAAGTACAAGTGTCAGGGTCCCTTCCCTCAGCATTGATTGGTATAACTGTGGGTGTTTCTGTTTCACCTGGAGTGGCCTCAATAGATTCCAGCAGCGCTGTGTATATCAGGGGATCTGTTTTGGGTACAAAAGTGTTTGTTTCTTTCAACTGTGACTTTGCTGCCTTTTCATTTCATGGGCAGCATACATCCCTTTGTTCCAGTGTGGTGGGGGAACAAAAGTTCTTAATCTACTTTCTCCATATGTATGCATACCTTTGCCAGGCCTCCTCTTGTGTCCTGTCACAGACAAAGGCTACAAGAAGCTTGGTGCGAGTGTACATATGCAGCTCAGCAGCAAAACATCCTTTGTATTGGGGGAGCAAAATCTTCCACCAGAAGTGGGGGAAGCTGGGATGGACACACTCAGTTCCATCAGGCTGGTGTATGTACAGGGCCTTCTGCCAGCTTTAGTCACGGGGCACCCTTTTTCACACTTTCCATTGCCCCCTTTTTCACACACTCCATGGCCAATAAAGCCATTCCAGCAGGAAGCCAGTGACATCTTCCAAGTCTTTTGCTATCTGGGATGTCTACCAGATTCTTACTTTCATCATTCCTGTCTCCTCTTGATATCAGGTATACCACTCCAGAGAGGTACTCCTCAAGCCACATCGTAATTTTCATCGTGACCACTGCTTGGTTAGTATCTCAAACGATCAGGTTGTCCATGCTTGTACGGGAGTGACCACGTGAAAGGCAATTTCAGTATACTTCCTGGGGTTCCCCCAAACTTTTTCTCCTACCTTCTATTCCATTTCCCTCTGGACACTCACACTGACTGGCCATTAACACAGAACTGATGGACACATTCTGTTCGGAAAGGAGAAATACGGTGTCTGCATGACGCGCAGATCCCATGGGCCTCCTCACCAGAGGTCAAATACCAAAGTATCTCAGGCTGATTGATCCCTCAGCAGAAGCATTTGGAGCCTGAGTCTGGAGAATGGCAAATGCTGTGGCAACCTGGGAAAGCCTCCTGCCACCCTGATCCTGAACCCAGCTGCTGAACCAGATGGGTGTGTGCAGGGTGAGGGGAGAGTGAAGCCACCACATTTGTGATTGTTGCCTCTGGGAAGGGTTGCTGGTGAGCAACCCAGAGCTCTTCCACGCCAACCCTACCCAGGCTGAGACCTGCCGGCACTATGTCAGGTCCCCAGATCATACCTTGGAAGTTCTATTCCGGATGAATTTGGATGGTCTTTCAGCTATTTGTGAATGGCTGGAAGAAGGACCAAGCTCAAAGGATTTTCCCTGAGTTTCTTTTTGAGGCCAAGCCTGGCTGGGTCAATGTTTGGGATGCTTTGGGAGGCAGTGCTGAGCAAATAGTTGTATCAGGCAGATAGGTGGGTTCCTCTAGGTCTGCCTTCAGGTTTGATTTCTTCTGCATGCAGTTGGCTTGTGTCTGATGCCTCCAAGGTACCTATCACCTTTAACTACTAATTCAAAGAGCTTCTGTGAAGAGGCTAGAGACAGCAGAGAGGAGTGTGTGTGTGCATTAAGAGGTAAGCAGTAGGAGAAGAAAGTAGGAACAGTACCTCTCTGTGTACCTCTGACGTGCTATTCTGACATTGAATCTGTGAGTTATGAAATAAGGCTATTAATCACTCATCCCCAATCCAGTTATCTCATTCAGGAAGTGTCTGCTTCTCAACCATGGCTCTTCTGGAAGGAAAGTTTCATAGCCGAGCAAATTCCCTTGGCACACTCCCACCCTGCTACTTGCCCACTAAAATAACTGTGAGGCAGGCAGATACAGCATGAAGGGGGTCCTTTCCCTAGCTTGCCCCTGACTGCCTGGGGTCGTCTGCCTGTGGCAGATATTCGTCATTTTGGTCCTTTGGCCGTGGTCACTGCTGTACAGTGCACATGAACACTAGCACTCTCTGGGGCACTGGGGAGGTCTCCAGCCTCAGATTTCAGATCCTTGCCCACCAGATCCCAAACACTGAGTTCCTCCTGCCCATACATGCTGAGAGAGCAGGCAGAGCCTTCATGCATCTCCCAGGTGATGCTCCCAGCACACAGCTGGAACCTCTTGATTGGAATCAGCCAAGGAGGGAAGAGGCAGTGAATCTGGAAACCCCCTCACTGTGTGCCATCCTTTCCCTGCTTCCTTTTTTCTCCCTCTTCCCTGCTCTGTTTCATGCTGAATTTGAGCCTGATTAATTCCTATGCAAAGAATCAAGCTGCTTGGGGAAGATGCTGCATCTTGTGCAGGTTGTCTTTTATATGGACTTGCGTGTGATAATCAGTTAGAGGTTCAGCTGCCTAGGCAGGGTGAGGGGACATGCAGGCTCCTCAAAAATCTGCTCCTGGTGCTGAGTGTCTCAAAGGCTTTGCTGACCTGGCTCAGCAAGGTGCTTGGCCACTGGGGTGTTCAGCCTTGGCTTGTTTAAAATGCTATGACATTGTGGAGCTGCCCTTCTCCACAGGCTGATATGCTGTGCCAGGTTGATCCCCCTCCCTGGCTCAACCCTGCTGGGGTTCATGAAGGCAGTATTGGTCCCACTTTAGCCCCTGCTTTGTCTATGTTCAGCACAGAGCGCCGTGGCTCTGGATGCTATTTGCCTGTGTTACCACACCCTCTCCTCCAATGCCTCCTAGCTCCTCTGGGCGATGGATGGGGAACGGATGCAGAATTTAGGTCATTAATGCGCTAACTGGGAATATAAGAGAACAAGATTCAGTTTTTGCTCTGCCACAGGCATGCTGTTAAAACCACTTCTCTCTGCCTCAGAGTCCCACCCTGCAAAATGGGGGTGACAGCACTCCTCTGCCTTGTGCTGTACCGGGACGCGTTAAAGAGGGCATGGTGTGGGTGCGCTGGTGCCGGCGGCTGTGTGAGTGCACAGAGTAGGTGAGTGACGGATGGCAGCGGTTCAGAAACCTGCTCTGTGTGGGGAAGGCCTCGATGTCACTTCTTGCGCCAAGGTCACTCGGCAATTCTCTGACGGACATCTGTGGCCTGCTGAGATGGTGCAGCAGCCTCCCTGGCACCTGTGCTGGTAGAAGCGGGGAGGGGAGATGGAGCAGCTCAGCAGTGCTGCTGAGGTCTGACACAACAGCCTTTTGCTGTGCTGCACATGTGGTTTGTGGAGGGAGGGTAAGAGCTGTATGCCACCCTACAGTTATTACTCCTGAACGCCTAAGCAAGAACAAATCATTATTTGGGAGGGCATGTAGGGCTCTGAGAGCCCCCCAAGGGAGTAAGAGCAACATCTCCTCTGTACTTTGCCCTCCCCATTCTTCCCGACTTAAGCTATTTCATGCTGTGAACCTTGAAACAGGCATGTGTTGAGCTTTCTAGCTTCTCCTGTGCTCCTCTCTGAGAAACTTAAGCCACATGCTTCCACCTCCTCCCTGTAGCTCCTCCTCTGCTCAGGCTCTCCTCTCATCCTTTCTCATGCTCACCCACCAGATCTTCCTCCTGTTTCTCAGTCTCTCTCATTCTTTACTGCCACCTCCCTCTCCTTCATGTATCAGTGTAGACAAACTCTGAACAGGGTTGTCCACACCCTGGTTTGGGGTGTGCAGGCTGCAAAGGAGGTGGGGAGGAGCACTGTCTTGTTTCAGGACAGAAGGGATGCCTAGGTCCATGGAAAATCCCCTGTAAGCAGTCCCCATATCCCCTGGGGATTACTGGGAGTCTTTAGACAAGATCACCACCATTTGCTTGTTGCCTTCCCAAACTTGGAAAACACAGTCTGGATGAACTAGGACTGGTGCAACAGGCACCTCCCCAATGCCTGGACTAGGACAGAAGTTGCTCAGTCAGGTCATTAAGAGAAGAGACAACCTACCATACTGTCAAGATGGACTGAATGTCTAAGATGCATGAAATAAAATGTCAACTGCACCTTCATCCTTTAGAGAGACCTCTTCCAGTGTGGCCAGGTCATTATTTGGGTACATGCTGTCTATACAGGACAGCTGGCAGCCATCAGCTTTGCTGCAGTGAGACTCAGACCAAGTTACCCCTGATGAGAACCTGGCTCAGTATTGTTGGTGATGTGGTTTATTTTTGTGCCGCTTTGTGCAGCCCTGTCTCTTTCAGAAGTCTCGCTTGCCTGCAGAGTGCAATCCATTGCAAGATAGTAAGTTCCAAAGAATGAAAAGCTACTCCCTTCCTGCAGGGTAGGAACACTTTTAAATGGTCAGGACCATACATCTGAAAACTGGGAGCCAGAGGCAGAGGCAAAGACATCCAAAAGGAGAGAAGCAGGCAAAGAGGGATAAGAACAGAAAGACCTGTTTTCCCAGAATGATTTGTGATATTTCCATTTATGGAGAAAAGCAATCCACTGAAAGCTTTTCTTCAGTATCACTCTCTAATTTAGCAGAGGTTTTGGCATGATAGCTTCTAGAGAAATAAATAAAGGGGACTGGATATAGCTGTTGCCTCTAAAAGCTGAGAAAGATGGCTTGGTGTTGGCCAAAGATTCAGTATCTGTTTCCATCACACACTCCCTTTATCATTTTAGGCAAGCCACTTAACCCCCCTCTTCTTTCACTCGAAATGGTAATAATGGTGTTTCTCTGCCTCAGGGAAATAGCCTGAGGATACCTATATTAAACATATGAAAGTGAACAGACACTGGATCATTTGGGCCAGATAATTGTCCCCACTGTCTAGGTCAAATGTAACATGCTGATTTTTGATGTAACATGCTGATTTTTGATGCAACCTTCTCCCTACGTGAAGGCTGTGCACAAGTTCTTAGAAGTTCCCACTTGTGATTCCTGCCTTAGGAGTAAACTTTGTCGCAGATTGAACTATATTTGATATCTACCCATAAAAGATACACGAGAAATGGCAGGTAGTCAGCCACAAGCACAAACATTTCTTTCTGCTCCACGACTCTGTTTCTGAGCAGAGTCCATTTGGTACCAGGTGGTGAAGTGGGGCTCAGAGCCAGCCTCTGGCCTACAAATTCCACAGCTATGTAGCAAACTGCTGGCATGTCTTTCTTACATGCATTGGCAAAAGGCTTCCAAACCAGGAGAGGAGGTCTGGCATGCCTGTCAAAAACTGACATTGGTGACACTGAGTTGTTAATGCCCAACTTGACATGACTGTAAGGGGAAGGAATGAGGTTTCATGAAATGCAGAAGAAAGCACAGGAAAAGCCCTTTGAAGGCACTTTGATTGCTCTTCTCCCTCCCAAGAAAAAAACACTCGAGAGCACTCATCGTTTTGGGGGATTTGGAGCTTATGAAAAGCACAGTGGCAGGGAGCACAGACAGTGCTCACAGGCATCTGCCTTTACCCACCTGTGCTGACGTGCCCAAAAGAAGGACTGGTCCTTCAAAAGAGCTCATTATCCCTCTTGGGAAATTTCTCTATAGATAGCATCTTACAAAAATGAGGCCATCTCTTCACATGCCTCAGTACACAGGTTACAGTGTGTAGGGTTAAAACAGCGAATGTAGCCACTGTGTACAAGGCATGGTCATTCTGGGGCTTGAGCTGGTTCTGCTCTTACAGCTCTGACCCTGCACAGCAGCAGGAGATGCTGTACTAGTGGCAGTACTTTTTGACCCAGATGGATAATTTTAAGACTGAAGAGTCTGAAGTCCTCATTAGGGGCATGTCCACTACAAGGTGAAACTCAGTGGGGCAGCAAATGGGGTCTGGGGAGGTGAGCCTGGGACAATAGCAGAGATCCCATGGGAACAATGAAACATCAGAAATCTTGCCACCTTCCCATCCAAATGCAATATACCTGCTTTGATGTGGTCTTCTTCAATGCAAACGTGCAGCAGTGCATATGTTAAAAAAGCCAAACAAAACCCTAGCAACATAACCAGTGTGTTGCATATATAATTCTCTCCCTGGGGAGAGGATAAAAGAACAAACCACATGTGACCGATATCAAGCCCCATCACTTAATATGCCACTGGAAATCATTCAGATATTGTGCTGAAGAAGCCTGTAAAAGAACTGGTGCAAAATAGAAATTGATCTTATAGTTATGAAAGAATATCTGCCCTGCCTACAAGGTAGAACCATTATACCAGCTCTCCTCACATTATTATTAATAATCATGTTTATTACAGCTGTTGCCAAGGATCAGATTATAAAGAGAGTTGCAGTAAAAATGGTACAAACAGTGTCTTACAGACTGCTGCTGCCTTGATGAGCATGAAGGAAGAGGTTTATCACAATACATTAGCAGTGACCAAAGCTACAGCAATGAGGTGGCCTGAACATACCAGTTTTGGAGAGATTAATTTAGTCAGGAGATGCTTGATACAAAGAAAAAGAAATGCAGACATAGACGGGAGAAATAAGTGGGAGAAGCCAGTATGGGATAGCACTGAGGAGGAGATGACGAGATAGAAAAAGAGTGGTATAGAAAATAACCAGTGAGCATCAGGGAGATTAATTCCATCCAAGCTAACACCAGGCTCCTGTTCTGCCTTTTTCAGCTCTTCTCACTCCTTGCAACCATCCCTGACAACCACCCTGCAAAGGAGAGGGGGTCGATGACAGAAGAATCATGGAATCATTAAAGTTGGAAAAGACCTCCAAGATTATTGAGTCCAGCCTTTGACCCATCATCACAATGCCAACTAAACCATAGCACTAAGTGCCATATCCAGTCTTTTCTTGAACACTTCCAGGGGTGGTGACGTCACCCTTTCCCTGGGCAGCCCGTTCCGATGCTTAACCACCCTTTCAGCGCAAAGGCAACACACGTGCTGCTGTAGGTGCTCAGGTCCCTCTGGTGGAGCCCCAGCAGTGTGGGAGTGCAGAAGAGCCCCATCACATGCTGGCATTGCCTGCACGGTCCCCTGCAGCACTCTGCTGCGGCAGCCAACGGGGCCCACGCTGCGTTATGGCCGGACTCTGTGCTGCTGTCAGCCTTGATCCACTTTGCATTTTTCCTTGGAGGCGGCAGCCTCCTCTCCTTCCCGCCCCGCTCGATACTTCTGCTGCATGCTGCTAAGTAGCCGATAGACTCTGCCTCAGAGCTGGCTATAGCTGTTCCATGGACGTGGGTGGAGATGCAGTGGTAGCAAAACCTTTTATTAAGATTATATGAAGATTTCCATTTATAAACACCCTCTTTTTACAGGGTTGTAATTTTCAAAAATATCCTTGCTATGGCTTGAAATTTCCCATGCTTTGTCACAGGCAGAGAGTGAGATTGGCTGGGAAAATTGGGCAAAGGCTCTTGAATGCATTTTGGTGCAAACACAAATCCAGCACATTTGAGTTTTACAAGCTGAAATATTGCGGGTGGCTGGATTTCAGAGACTGCTAGACATCTGTCCAAGTCACAAATGAAAAACCTCAACACAGCAATAATAAAAATCATTCAAAAAATCCTTTTTTTGCAGGCATCCAGTACAGACGTCTCCACAGTAAACAATTGGCTCTGTTTTCTAGACTTTGCCAGAATCAAACCTGAGCTGAATTTCTTCTGAAAATAGTACTAAACACAAAAATGTATTAGACTTATCTAAATCATCTAAAGCTGTGGATAACTGTGCTCCTCCTAATGTTCTATTTCTCTCATTTTCCATCAGTGCTAGCATTCTGGAATTGAAAACAGTTTTATAAATGCACATGTACCAACTGCATGTTATGATTTAATTTATTTGTCAGTGAAATAATTTGGTTTTTGGAAATGATACTATCCTTTGTGATTCAGTGAATGAGTAAAGCATTGACAACATCTCTGATTCCTCAGCAGAGAGGTCAGAAACGATTTCTACAGTTGTTAGAGTGACTAGTGTCACTCCAGGTGGGAAAAACATGAACTTTCTGGCATACAACCTCTGTTGCAGAATTTTCAAGGTATATTCACTGAGTCAGTAAAAGCTACTGCCTTTGCCTTGCAAAAAGAGACAGAAATAGATTTTAAATGAGCTGGAAACCAGAAAAAGAATTGAGAAAAGGGCTTGTAAATAGTTGTGCTCAGATGTTGTAGCATGATGTTGGGTTTCAAACTCCAAGAACACAGCTTAAGTGCTGAAGCTGCTGTGGTGGATGTTGGAGAAATGAAGGCAAAAGTTGATAAGGACATGGAGAAAAGTCCAGGCAAAAAAGAAAGGGCAAGCAGAAGAAATCAAGATATTACCGTGGATTAAAAAAAAAAAAAATCTGTCAATTTGTAGCAAGAACATTTATGTGTGTGTGTGTGTAACGAGTCAAATGTGACACTACAACTGTGAGCCGAGTGACAGGGAGGGTGATGCAATTATCTGCAGTGAGAGAGAAGTGATGTGCATAAGGTGTGGGAGGAGAGGAGATGCTCCATATCTACCACAGGCAATACCAATCCACAGCTGCCCATCCAGATGTTAGAGGAAGGGAGATACTAATGTAAGCCTGGAGGGAGGGGAGCGGATGGGATGGAGGGAGTATTTAAGAGCTGTTGCATCTCTTTTCATTTTTTTTTCCTTTTCCCTATCACAGCAACAATATTGTAACTAGGACAGGTTTTGCATATAGGGTTACAGCATCAAACTCTCAGAAATCAGAGCATGTAAACAACATCCTAGCTGGATGAGGACCTAAGGACTGAACCATCTCAAACTTGGACTCAAAGACCTAAAGCTCAGATGGATTAACCTCTCCTCAGAAGTATACAGAGGAAAACCATGGGCTAGAATATTTGTGACTTAGTCCATCCTATCAGGTTGCATTTTTCTGCTCTGTGTTGCTTATCTATGAGTGTGCATCAGAGGACAGAGTCAGGCTCACCTTGTACAGTAGGTCATGTTTTGGGTCAGTAACAAGACTGTAACTCTAGCGGTCATTGGAGTTAACTGTGCACAGGCGCAGATTTAACAGGCAAGAAAAGAGGATGAAATAGCCCTCCTTACATGGTTAAAAGTGTCCTGTGCAATCTGGGACAGAGCCACAAGCTGTACATGCCTTGGTTCAGATACAAGCTGAGCCTCTATTCAGTTGGAACTTGGGCTTGGCAATTCCCAAACTCTAGATCTTGAATCTTGCAATTGTAATGCTGTGTTCACAAGGCTTTTTGAATGCAATTTCCTTAGTCATTTTTAAATTATGAAGGAGGAGAAAAGGCACTTCAAATCTTTCATCTCCAACTCCACAGTGCATTTGTCTCTGACATATCCAGCTGGATCTATAGGGAGACGCTGTCCTCGGTTAAACTGGTATAAATCTAGTGTGACTCTGAGCTGCTCCTTCAGCAGTTATGGCCACAAACAAGAGAGAAATTAGGCTTGCAGCTGTTAATTAGCTTATGAAGTATGTGGTGTGCTTTAGGGTCCTTCAGGATGCAAAGCACTATGTATCAGTTTTTATTGGTTATTAATAACAAAAATACCCGAGAACCCCAGGGAAATAATGAAATAATCCAAAGAATGGAACAAGTCTATGACAGAGGCAGCTTTCAATCCATCCTCCCTCTTCTGTACCACTTAAGCTCTCCTCCCCGTTCTCCTCTAAGGCTCAGACACATGGAGGAAGGGAGAGCCCCCCATCACACATGTTTAGCAAGTCGGCAGTCTCAGCAAGTCTCCTGCATTCTCCCACACAATAGCGTCAGCCTGCAGTAGGAACTGTGAAATCTGTAACAAAATTGACATCCAGCAGTAGAAATTTTGGGGAATAGCAGGGTGTGGGATATCCTCAGCTCTCATGGAAAATTGCAACCCTACCCCACTGGTCCTGAGCACATTTCATTTTATTGCCCTCCCTTCCTCTGGGAAAAGGACTGGAGAGGTGGGCACTGCTTGCTCTCTTTCAAGATCTCTAGGTGAGAGCTGGGGGTCCTTCTGCTGTTGCCTGAGTTGGAGTGAGTGGCTCCACTGGGGATTCACAACCTGTTTTGGCTATTCCAGCCCAGGAGATGGGAATGGAGTCTATTTTAGGTGAGGAAATAGAACAAGGGAAGGGCTGGGTTTTCTCTAGCACTTTTTTACCCCAGGGAACCCAAAGCCCTTCATGCAACACTGAGAAAGATCCCCCAGCGAGGTGACTCCACAGATGAGTGTGGCAGCCATTACATGCTCACTGAGCTCTCACTCGCCCGCCCTCGGAGAACAGAGGCGGCTTTGCCTAGGCAGGGAATATTGGTTATCCCTTACTCTGTTCAGAAAATGCTCTGGGATTTTTGCTATCCCTTCAGGCAGCCCACTAGAGATGGCCAGGAGGGAACTGGGCGTAGGATTTCCTTGGCAGAAAGCCCTGCTGACTGCAACGCTTCAAGTTGAGCTGCAGCGTGCAGGGCCATGCACTCACAGAGCTTCTCTGCACTGTGTCCTTTGTGCCCTGAAACGCACCACTTACAAATCAGAAAAGTAAAGCCACAAGGAAGAGGTCAGGTCTTTCCAATTTTGCAATATCCTCTGGCAGCCACTATGTCTTGCCCTGCAGCTCTGGTGGTTTGGGAGAAGCTCAATCCAGAGCAGATTCCTCACTGTGCTCTGGAACACCCTGGGATGAGGGGAATGTGAGTGGCCTGAAGCTCTTTGGGATGTTCACCCCTGGTAAATCCACTCCTGACCTGGACTTCACTCACAACACTATCCAAAGCATCCCAGATGTTCCTAAAGTGATAAAGAATAAAAAACTGGAGGGAAGATGGGGCTGATGTACAGCAAGCCCCTTCCTATAGACAGCTGAGGAGTAAACCACTGGTTCCCAGCTATCCCAGAAAGGGGAGTTCCCTCCTTTGGCAATGTCTCCAGGGTGGAGACAGCCTCCATTGCCGCCCTTCCCAATCAGTCTGAATTCTGAATCCAAACACGAATTAATATTGTTTCTTGCATTTCCCAGCTATGGTAGGATTTGGGATTTGAAGAGTTGTCTGGATTACATGTATGGATTCCAAAACATTATAGGCTCATATCTCCCTTATGTTTTGGTGCAACTGTTGGCAAGGCAAATACCCAGAGTAACAACTGGACTGATCTGTGAAAGTTGTAGGAAAGCATTGCCCTCTGTGCTAAAAGAGCCAGGACACAGAGTTTGCTTTGTTACACAGATCATGCTTGTTTTGCACTTGGGTTGCTGGAATTCAGAAAATATTGGTAAACACAGCCTATATCCCACAGGGCTGCACAGGGTAGCTGGCCCACGTGAGTATGATAAAATTGTGTTAGCACAGCTATGCTGTGACTCCCAATGTCTCCAAACGAGCTGCTGCTGCTTTTCTAACTTGCTGCTTTACTCATAATCCATATCAAACACTGGGTGTTAAAGTAGATATTGCACGGATTTGATTTTAGGTCCCTTTTTATGCAGCTGAGCAAAAAACAAATGCCAAGCCTTGCTAATGCTGTTAGCTTTTAGAGGCTGCTATTAGAACGTTAATAATTTTATTATTGTTATTTCCTCAGGGTTGCAAGTACCTCAGTGATTTACAAGGAAACAAAGTCACTTGGCCCTCTCTTGAAGCTCTTACAACAAAAGTTAGACTTAAGCACAGCACTGGGCTTATTTAACAAGGAAACAGTGCCAGCAGGGTGTTTGGAAAAGGAAGTTTATAGCAGCACAGGATCATGAGACATTTATGGTTGTGTGCACGAGTGTATCCTGTTAGTTTATGCTGGCTTTTAAAAAGAGAAGCATAGAGGGGAAAGGTGTGCTAGATTTAGGAACAAAACCTGCAAGAAAAACGAGAGGAGGCCAGTGAGGGAGGGATGATTTGGAAAGCGGAGATTGAAGAGGAGGCTGCAAAGGAGGTGTGAAACTACCTGTGGCACAACCAGAGAAGGCATATGGGGGAGCAGGTACTGCTGCTCAGTCATAATAACCCCTTTGAAGCTTGACTGCAAGTCGTGCTTCTCCACCAATATTTTTTCATCCATTGAGTACACTAATTTATTACAGAAGAGTCTGTAGGTGTGAGCTATGTGCTAAGGCTAATCTCTGAAGCGTTTTCAGCTACTCTACACATTACATTACTCTTGCATCCCAGGGAGGAGGCAATTCATACTGGGATAAAATTTACTCACAATATTAAACTGGGGAATATTATTTCTAAAGTGATCTTGTCCGGTTACATTCAGTTAGAAATGTGAAAGGCTGTTTCAGGGTTTTGAATCATACCCAAGCAGGTACAAAGTCACCTTTGTGGTTTGGATTGTATTACCCAGACACAAGCCCATGAGAGCTTCTTACATCAAACTGTACCTCCGTACCTCCCCACCTACACCACACAAGGAGTAATGTACATCTCAGAACTGAGACTTCCCTGCTTGAAAGTCTATAAACAAGAGCTTGCCTCCTAAAGACTACCAAAACCCAAATCCCTTCCATATTTGCCCACTTTTCCTTGGAAAAAATTGCCAGTTCTCCACTGGAATCACCTCCTCAGTTTCTAATTTACTGCTGTAGCTGCAGCAGTCTGTGAAGTAACAACACAAGTTGTGCTGCATCCTAGATCTTAACCTCATTCTCTTACCTTTGAACTCAGTTGCCAGACAAGAAATGTGCCAAGATCAAAGAAAGGCAGCATCTCAGTCTCACTGTGTGTTTATCTCTCCATGAGTAAATCCCTTCTCTTTTTGTCTGTGCCACAGCCACTGCTGAAAGTCATTCTTGAAGCTGGTCAGCATTTTTCAATGAAAATTCCTCAGAGAGATACAGAGTCTTTGACCTGATCATCTGAAGCCCAGGGAAATAAAGTGAATACCTGAGCTATTTGCTTACTGACAATTTCAGTGCACCTAACTCATGGTTTTGGTATTAAAAAAAAGGCTTTAAACACCATCTTTGTTCCACCCCAGTGTAGAACAGGAAGCTTTGTAAGTCTAGAGTTTTGTGGGATCGGAAAGTACTTCTCCATTTTTTTCTAGCCTACTCTGCGTCTACTTGACTTCATGTCAGCTACCATGCACCTTACTTAGCATATGTTTGCAGCTTCTCTTTGGGTCCTGCTGGGACAGCTGTGGCCACTGAAGGCATGGCTGGCCAGGTGTTCCCTGGGGAACAACTTGTCCATTTAGCTCTACTCACAGTTGCCACCTCTCAGTCCATCAATCTGTTTCTTCAGAACTTACCTCTGAGATCCATTGTGCACCAAGACCTCTTGATCAGCACAGCCTTGGAAGGCTGTGGCTTTGGTTTTGCTAAACCAATATTAGAGTAATGTTAACCTCAAACATGGAATTCAGTCTATGCATTAGTCCCTGGTCCAAACTCTCTCTCCTGGAGACCCTTTTAGTGAACACCTAAATGAGTTTTGGCCAAGCTAGAACCAAAAGTGTGCAAGTTTTCCACTTGTTTCCTCTCTGACCTGACATAACAAACGGATCATGCAAGTGTCTCTTCAGGGCTGCCCTCCACTCCTATTGAAGGGCTCATCTTTTCCTGTAGTGCACTTCATGGTGTGCTGCGGAGCAGAGGCGATTAATACATTAGAGCAAGAATGAATAATTTTGCTTAACACTGGGATCCTGTAACAACCCCGTCACTTGGAGATTCCCCTGCAGGTGCGGAGGGGAACAGAGAGCATTTCTTGACTAGCTGGAAGCGTACAGAATACCTGTGGAGACTGGCAGGGAAAGCGAGTGAGCTGGGACTGGATGCCTTCCAAGCATCAGAGCAAAACTGAGTCTCTCAGTGGAGGATGCTAAATTTTGACAACGGAAAAGAAACAGATAGACAAGAGGTGAGTGGGAGGGGAAAGTCTTTCCCTGATAATGCTGTCTGCTCGTAGTGTTAAACATTATTATGTATTTCCACATGCCACCATGTGTACACGGCATTTTACTGGCAGCTGAACAGGCAGAATTTTGTGCCCAGGATTTTATAATAAGAAGACCGTAACCTTTGGGACACTAGCAAGTGAGGATGCTCATCTCCTCAGAAGAGGCTCTAAGCAGCTATTAGGTAGCTGCTACGGGGCCTGGATCCTGCTTCTGGTGAGGTCAGCAGGAAAACAGTGGGGACAAGATTAGGCTTGAGACATTCAGGATGGAATGAGGGAAGGAAGTGCCTGAGAAAGGTCACAGGCTGTTATGGCCTGTTCATGTCTTGTTTGCTCCTGGCTTTAGTAGGGTATCTCTGAATCACTCCTTATTCTAAAGATATAATACAGTAAACAAATTAAATAGTCAGAAGGGGCAAAGCTTGCCAAGGGCATAGGAGAAATGGAAGTCAATTATGCAGGAAGACTAACTGCAATAAATGAGTCCTGAGGGCAGGCACGAGGGAGGTGAATAAGGTTGTGCGGTGGAAGGAGAGGAAAGGACAGCAGGCGAGGAGGAGCAAAATCATTGCTGCAGGGTGATGGAGGGGAGTCGGAGAGGGGCAGATGTGCTGAGTTAGCACCAACTAGGATGGGAGAGGAAGGAGGGAGCAAGCTCCAACAGAGCCACGTGAGGCCTTGAAGCTGAAATGAGGAACTGAACTTTGATGTAGAAGGAGACTACAGAATTCAACACAGGGATTCAAGAAGAAGGAATGACAAAAGTGGAACAGCAGGTAAGGAAAAGATAACGTAGCTGCTGCACACTGGGTGTTTTAGTGCAAGTTTTAGGACTCCCCCATAGTCCTGCTGGGCCTCTCCAGCTCTAAGAATTGAGTGGGTTTGTGCTTTCATGATCTGGTCTAAATAGCTTGGTAAAGCATTTTCTCTATATCGCTTTTGCCTAATCAATCCGCCACACATTAGGAGTGTTAACTGGAAGGGGAGGCAGTCACTGGGAAAGGGCTGTCTAAGAATGATAGGATGGACCACCACAGCAGCGGAACAGCATGTCCCTGAGGGGCTGAGGATCGCCCATTGTGGCCCACAGCTCGTAGGGTGCAGTGGATTTCAATAGAGAGGAAAGCAGTGGGATCACCTCCTGACTTCCATGACTTTCCCAGAAGTGGATGAAGGAGATAATCCCAGCAGTAGAGCATTCCTCTGCAGGTTCCAAAGAAGATCCGTGCCAGAATAAGCAAGGAACATGATTTCTTTTGGGAGAATTTCCATCTCTCATCTCTGAAACCTTGAGTAGATCCTATGTAATTTTTTTAACAGCTCATCTCTCACTCCTCAAGCAACAGTCTACATGTGAATTTCTTCTATTTTCTCTCCTTCCAAATCTTTCAGACTTTTTGCAGTCTTTAATTTATTACTCCAGCTCTGGTGACTATTCATGCTGCCTCTTCCTCTTTCTTTACCTTCCTTCCCAACTATTGGCATGCAGTTTCTCAACTTCTGTTTCCTGATCTCTAGGACTCTGTCCTAATGAGGCCAACTTTTCTCTCCCCACCCAGTGCTGCCTTGCTTAATTTGCAACAATCCCTGTTGTCTCTTCATCTCAGGATTACACTAAACTTTTGAAACCCTTCAAGCATTTTCCTCATCTGCCTATCAGTGCTCATCTGCAGTTTGACTGGCTCCCTCCTTTCATCTCAGTCCATTATGGCAATACCAGCAGTGCTGTGTTAATCTCCATTTCTGTCCAACACCATCTGCATTAAAAACCAAACCCAAAACGAAACAAACCGATCACTTCAAGATCTTCTTCAGGATGCCTTATCAAGTCTCTGATTTTCAACCATTTGGATTATACTTTCAGGAGCAACAGTATGAATCCCTCCTCCATATACACCATGAGACTTAGGCAGTTTATTAAGGGTAGTCTTGTTCCTAATCCTTCTTTGTTTCTTAAGCTGTATTAGCCCTTACTCCCTGTTCCTCTGACACTGCTCCTTTCCCAGCACACCCATGTTCTCACCTCCTAGCCCTTTTCCAGACAGGTACAATATACTTTTTCATCTTTCAATCACAGATTTCCCTGATATATGTCATTTAGGCTCAACACCCCCCTTTCCTGAGCCTTTCTCATGCTTTTCTTCCTACTCTCCTTGCAGCCCTGGGAACATCTGACATAATTCAGTCACTCAAGAAAACAACTACTTCTCTTGACCCTGGAACCTCTCATCATTTAGGCCTTACTCCGTCTTTTTACTTTACTCCTGTTTCCAGTAATTCCATAGCTTCTGGTACTCTGCTCAGCTCTTTGAAAAGAAGCCATTATCTGCTGTGTCCTCAGGCTCCTCCATCGACACTGCTGTTCCACTTAACAAGCACCCAGAGCCTCCTTATTCTTCGTAGAGCACTTAAGAGAGTCGCTCCCTCCTATCTCTCCTACATGACTGTCCTCATCCATTTTCTCTGTAGGTTCATGCAGACCGTAGTGCAGAAATCTAATGATCTCCTTTCTGCTAATGATGTTGGTCCCATTTCTTTTTTACCTCGTGGCAGCCGTGTGAAATGGTTGCCCACTCCATCTGTCTCGAGGTATTCATTGTGATGAAGGTACTCTTGTTTCTTAGCAACTGCTCAACTTTCAAGTGGTTCTTCGGACAGGGATGCGTCTTTTGTGCTGGGATCCCCACCCCAGGGATAAATGATCCTTTAAAATTTTTTTTCTAATAAAAATTATAATCATACTTAACGTTCATACTGCTTTTCACTCCTGGAGCTCAAAGCATTTTGCAATATCAGTAAGCATTGTTTTCTCCATTGTAGGGACAGAAAAGCTGAGTCACAGAGATATTAAGGCCAATATTTTCATGTGTTCGTTCATTTTATGCATCTTCATTTCTGGGAACCCAGTCTGAAATAACTTAACCTAATTGCTTTGCTGTAGGACTTGAAAGGGAGCAGTAGGTCTTGAGCACCTTTGAACAATATAGAATAGAACAGTAGGTGTAAAATATCTCAGCTGAGGCACAGAGAACTGAGTACCTATGAAAATGTAGTTGTATACCATCTGATCAAGACCACAAAGAGCTCCATTACTTCTGACATCAGAGCCAGGGACCTCCATTCATAAGGATGCTGCTGCTTCAGGGTCTTCTTTCCGCCTTAAGTGGTGGAGAGATGTGATGGTGCAAAGCATCAGGGTATTTTAGAAGTTTCAGAGTAACTCTTCTGCTCGTACTGTGACATATCTCTTCAGTTGTTTTTTTTTTTCTGTGAGGAAGGGAGAAAACAACACTGCCCTAGAAGAACTGGTGGTCTAACAGCTAGGCTTAATATTGAAATGATGGAAACTGCTTCAAAATTCTTCTCATCCAGCAAAGACTTCACCCTGGGTCTCTTGTATTCTAGATGAGTTAATTGATTATTTGGTTTTTCTGACTGCCTCTTCTCTTTCTCTTCTTCTGACTAATGATCTCATCTCAGATCTAAGCAACCTTTTCCCCTGAAACTAGAAAGTATTTTCCTGTGGACTGTCAGCTTCAACAAACTGACACTCACAGAAAAAAATGTGTTTCAGTAAAAAAATTTCTGTGAGCTCCATCAGCCACTTTAATGTCAATAGTCCTCAAAAGCACACAACTTTCATAACTGCATTGGCTTGTCCCTGCTTACCTGCAGCCTCTCTTGCCTAAGAAACTTTCTGGATTTGTACCAGTTTTTCTCAGTTAACTCCTTCACAGGTAGAATAATTCCTCTTAATATAAAACGCTTCAAATAATCCATATCACTTTCCTGTCCCTCTTTGAAACCTGTTCTGCATACGTTATGTGATGATTGATGAAAAACTCAACATAAGTGCTCGCAGCCCAGAAAGCCAGGGCCAGAATCCTAGGCTGTTTCAAAAGGAGTGTGGCCAGAAGGTCAAGGAAGGTGATTCTGCCCCTCTACTCTGCTCTTGTGAGACCCCACCTGGAATACTGCGTACAGTTCTGGTGTCAATAATGTAGGGAAGACATGGAACTGTTGGAGAAAGTCCAGAGGATGGCCACAAAGTTGATTAAAGAACTGGAGCACCTGCCCTACAAAGACAGGCTGAGAAAGTTGGGGCTGTTCAACCTGGAGAAGAGAAGGTTGCTAGGAGACCTCATAGCAACATTCCAGTATCTGAAGGTGGCCTACAGGGAAGCCAAAGAGAGACTCTCCATCAGGATCTTTAGTGATAGGACAAGAAGTAATGGGTACAAATTGAAAGAGGGGAAATTTAGTTAGATATTTGGAAGAAATCTTTTATTGTGAGCCTGGTTAGATACTGGAACAGGCTGCCAGAGAGACAGTGTTCAAAGCCAGATTGGGTAAGGCCTTGAGCAACCTGATCTAGTGGGAGGTGTCCCTGGCCATGGCAGGGTGGGTTGGGACTGGATGATCTTTAAGGTCCACTTCAAACCTTTAACATTCTATGATTCTATGTTAATTAAAACCTGGAGACTTTTGTGAATTTTTAACTCATCTTCTCAGCCTAGGTATATCACAACAGCAAATCTACCAGTCATCATGTCTACTGCATGGTCTGACTTTTGAAATATTCTTATTCAGGTCTTTTCCAAGTCTGTGTGTGCAACTGACTACAACTGGTATTGCATCTTTGCCTTTTCACCTCAAACTCTTGGTTTTCCATTGATTTTGAGGCGGAATTTTGTATTCCTCTCTTTTATTTTATGAACGGACTTGTTCCAATCTGTGCTGTTTCTCACATTTCTCTCATAGAGCTGGCTTCCTCAGTGTCCCACAGCTCCAGCTGTTGACATACCTTTTTCCAATACTGCTTCCTTGGCCCAGATTAACATTTCTGTCTCTCTGCTTTTTGGACTCTCTCTTTCTTTCCCCTCTGTCTTGATTTCAATTGATCACAGGTTTGTTTTTCAATTGTTTTTTAAAACTTTAGCCCTGTGTTTTTCCACTGTGAACCCAAACCAGTCTGTGTTCTTCTTGCACACAATACAACTGTTACAAAATATAAGACTGAAAAGTAATGTAAAACTGCAATTCCATGCGTGATGAACAGAAAGTCCTTATTTCTTTTGAAGAGCTTGGGAGATATCTACTCCCTCAAAACTATTAACAGTCTCTCTCAAGTGTTTTCAAATAATTCTTGGAGAAAAACAATGGTTTCCCTTAATTTGTTGATTGACATTTTTTTTGACAGTACAAGGGCAATTCAACCTCTGACTTGTTTGCTAATCTGTTTCTGCCAGCATTGCTTTAAGTGTATAAGATGTGAATTTCAGTTATTTTCTGACTGGACACATACACTAAATGACTTTTATCCTACGACATCAGCTGGAAATGTTTTGGCTTCCAGTTCCCCTGCAAAAGAAAGAATATATCAAAAGTATGCCCAAAAAACCAGAGGCTTTTGCAGCTTTTGTTATTACATGTAAATTTTAAGTTTCCCTTAGACAAAAATTTCCGGTAACAATTTGGTAGTGGCTTTAACTCATTAATAGTAGTGTCTCATCAGAGCAAATACTTTTTGATTATAGAATCAACATTTGCTTTTTATGAACGTGTTCTCTTAAACGTTGCTGTTTGAGAGAAAATCCGTGCCAGTAAATATGTTGCTGGAACAGTCACAGAAGGCAGACAAATGGAGTGGGAGCACAATTGAAGCAAATTTGTTTAAAGTAAACTGAATGATCACACACAAATATTTTGTGTGATATTTACTAAAACCTATGTTCTCGCCCATCTGATGACAACTACATTTTTTTTGCAAAGTAAGATACAACATCCTGACAACAGGGCTCATCAGACCATAACCTGTCCCTTCAAATGGCAGGAGTTAACCAACAGTGCAAGATGTACCAAGCTGAGTTTTGATTAAAAGGGTAATCTTAGGGGTTACTCTAAAATTCCAGTCACATACACTTTTAACTCCAAGTGCATGTATATGCTCAGTCAAAGTTTGACTGCAACCGCAGAATCCCTCTTTGATGAAGAAAATGCAGAATCAATACTTAAAAGATAGAGGGCATGAATAGCTCCCTTCTCCTGGTGAAAATATACCAGTTTCTCAATTATTGGTCTATCCAAACAGGTTTCTTTTCTTGGCTGCTTCAGGAGTACTACTGTTGTAGCAGAGGATAGTCTTACAGGTATAATTAAGGAGCACCACGTTGTTATCCTGTTTATTGGACAGCAAGGGGCAAGTGTGGAGGATTCCAGTGGTAGTTAAGATAGTTTAAGCTGTGTGAATTATGTGCTGGCAGGACAGGGAAAGAGACACATTGCAGCAGCTCACACTGTCTCTGATTCACTCCGTTCAAGCTGTGAAAGCAACCAAATGTATGCCTTTTGCTGGCATTTTTATTAGTTACAGTTTTATTAGTTACAAAATTCCGTCCAAGCCAGTGAAACAGCTCTTTTAGCTTAGTGGATGCAAAGGCTTTACTCTTGAGTGGGGAAGCCCTGGAATTAAATCCCAGATGTTGTGTGCACTGAAATGGCTGCAGTGCAGACTAATGGCTGCAGATAAGTAAAGTTGGTATTGGAAACTTATGTTGCAAATGTCTGATGAACTGTTCAAAAGAGAAATGACAGAGATAACAGTGTTACCATATCTAGGTTTGGATAAATCCTGCTACTGTACAGCATTATCTACCTAAAATATAGATTATAATCCAGCTATAAAACTGGTGAGCAGCCCTGGGAATCACATATATTTCAAAATGAAGAAACCACCAAGTGCTCGTCTACCATATTCAGTGCAGTGATTCACCTGTGCCATGGTGGGTACTAGTGACTGAGAGCAAGAAAATCTAGGGCTATTTGCAAAGCCATATGACTGGGTTCCTCTAGCTGCACAGCATTAGATTTGGAATACAATATCTCTTATATAGCCCCATTTCCTAGCTGGCCTGGGAAGTCAGCTCCAGGCAAGTGGGATTAACAGCACGCTGATACGCATACGTGCAAGGAATTAATAGAGGTGACAATAAAGAGGAGATACCTGTGACCGGTGTCTGTGACCAGTGCAGCCCCTGCTATGACAGAGGGGGAAGTTTCTGATCATATAAGAGGCTCAAGCTGTTACCGGGGGTCCACACAAAACTGTTTGCAGCCCCACGTCTGGAGCATCAATGTGCAGTACCACCCAGAGGGGCAGCCTCTCCCAGGAGCCTGGAGTTTGGAATGGTTCCTCTGGCTACAGGTTTGACTGCCCTGACCAGGATAGATCCAATGGGACAGCCTAAAGTCTGTTTTGTGTGTTTGTCTAACGTGTCACAGTGGGATATACTGCTTTATGAAATATTTGCTGTTTCTAATTGCAACCCAGGGTTTTCCAGACCAGTGGCATTGGCTGACAGACATTCATGTGTTCTCAGATTGCCTTTCACTGTGTTTCTCATCCTCTCATTTGTCCAGTAGACCATTGAACTATTGAGCAGCTCTGGCTGACACAGTTTTGCAGCTCTGAGACCTACAGCATATGATCTCAGCATATGGGGACTATGATCCCTTGTCACATTTAGGGAAAAAATCCGAAAACAGCTAAATTGGTTGGTGTTGCTGTTAAAACTTTCAGTCCACTTTGCACTGCATGATGAGAGTTGTATAATCCCTGAGCTGTTGCACAATTTCCTGAATAAGGAGCTGAATAAATGGGATTTCAGAGTGGTTTTTTTTGTTCTGTTCTTCCTGACAGGGCATTGTACCTCTGTGCAGCAATTCAAATTCAGTAGCATCCATGCTGACCAGAGACAACTTCACTGAGTTTATACATCTGCCCCTGCTCCCAGTACTCTGGGAATGTGTTATGATGTGGTGATTTATCCAACCTAACCCTTTACCAACAGTAAAGAGTAAGTTCCTGTTTCATGCACAGAAGCCTGTAAGAGGCAGCTCACAAAAAGAAGTCCACCCATCCCCAGGACAGAGGGGAGCCCCATGTGCATTTGACTGCAGAGACTAGAAACAGGGTGTGTGGGATTTCACCAACTGGTGCAGAGAGGCATTGGAGATGTTCTCCTGGGTTCACAGCCTTCAATTTGCACACAGTGAGCTCCCAAGGAGCTTGATTCTGCAGATCACATTTTCCTATATCTCTTACTCTCTGGCTACTTTTTAGTTACTGTGATAAGGTAGATGAAAGACTACTTTCTCTCATATGTACAACCTAGAAAAAGTCGTACAAGATCCTTCCTTTGGCTTTATTACAAGTACGTGGCCCAAGCAGGGCCTACAACTTATACAGATATAAGATCCAAGAGAAGCTATTTTCAGTTCTTGATCAGTATCCACTGAGGACTGCTGGAGTGAGGAGCTGGGATAAGTCTCAGAGGTGTGATACACACAGACAGAAGTATAAGTTTTTTTAAAAACAAATGTCTTTGGGAGTTTAGGCATAGGTGTTCTGCAGTGATATACCATATTCATTCGAAGTTCTGCTGGGACAGGACGTCCCTGAAACCTGGGCAAAGCCCTGGGCAAACTGACCTGGCCTCACAGGTGACCCTGCTTTGAGCAGTAGCTTAGACTAGAGAATTTCTTATGTCTCTTCCCACCTGAATGCTCCATTTCTCCTGATTCACACTTAAATAACACACACAAATATCTGACTGACCTTTTCTTTACTGACATCCCCCTGCCCTGTGACTTGGGGATGTATATAAACAAGCACGACTGAAGGTGAAAGTCAGTGCTATGCCATTGCGAAACCTGGCAATACGGGGATTAAACACATACACAACATGGTAATGACCAGACTATAAATACCTATGAAGCAACTCTAAAATTCCATTCTACCACAGGATCCAGCTGCTGAAATTTGTTGTATAAGTAGGACTTACAAAGAGAAAAGGAATCAGATTGAAAAACATGTTGACAGATTTCTGTCAGTGTAACATAAAGCAAAAGAAGCTTCCATGCTAGTCTAAACATATGAAATGAATGAATGCTCTGGTAGATCCACCCCATTGGCTGGTTGTGACGTTCTTCACAACCTCTGGTAAGCCTCTGAAAACATTTTGTAATGGAAGCTCAGACTTCACCTAAGATTTATGATGTATTATTATTATTATTTCCAACTCACCAGTGAAACTGAATCAGAGAAAAAGAACTGAAACTGAATTCTGACTCAGGCCAAGGGTGTTTTATTCAGCTTGGGGTGACGATGGGTCTCACCACATCTGAGAAGATCAGGGAAATTGGAATCCCAGAATCCCAGTGAAGCAGTCTCAACATCTAAAAAGCAATGCATTTCACTGCGTGTTGCTGCATTCTGGTGGAAAGTAAGAAAATGTCTTGTAGTTCACATGAAATTGCAGCAAGAATCCAAAATTTATTGACTGTTAAAATCACCAGGAAGCCCCAGTTCCTTGCCTATCCAGCCTCGGGCATAAACTTTCTTCAGAGGCACATCAGGACATTTCTGTGCATGCACTTGATGTAGAAGACAGAACTGGGATTATCAGTTTTGTCCCTTCTCCAGTGGGGCTTGTAAAAGTTCATTCCATTACTGCACTGATGAGACTGGTGCCGGCAATGAGGTCATGACTGCAGTTACCTTGGACCTTCGAGGGTCTCTGGGGAATCACAGCCCTTTTCTCTAGGAATGCAGCTGCACACTTTCAGGTTGCATTTATCTTACAAAGCAGTGTGTCTCGATTTGAGGTTCTGCACAACAGGATTCTTCATAATGGACTTGACAAATCTGGGGCAGTGCATAGAAAATCTCCCTTCAAGGGAACAGGTTCAGGTGCACCGACACCAATTTTCACTCTTCAGCAGATGGAAGGCTATTTAGAGGTGGAACACTGAAGATGGCATTATTTGCCAAGACTTGTACTCTAGGGTTGAAAGAAAGGGAGCTGTCAAACAGAAAGGTTATGCTGGAAAGAAACTCCCAGACCACCCCAACTCTGTTGTGTCAGGAGAACTGAATCATCAGTGACCTTGAGTAGATACTTCTCTAATGGTGGTAGAGGACTTCATGAATACTTGTTGTCCCTCTGGAATGTGTCCAAGGAGAGATATGAGGTATGTCTGAGGAAAGAATCTAAGATGAAACAAGAAGATTACAGCCATCCCAGCAGATGGAATGTGGTAGCACTGACTGACCTGACAGACTTGTTTGTATGTGTATGGTGAAGCCTGGAAATAAGCTACCAGGGATGGCTGAGCACATTCTGTCCATGAGGATTTCTGGATGGGATCCTTAGACTGGGATGTGAATTCAATGAAGCATACACCAGTTCCAGACTATGTTGCCATGCTAAATAGCTTGTGGGAGAGGAGCAATGTAAAGACAGTCTTGCCACTCTGGACTTAAGAGATTACTCTGAGTGGGGAGAGAGGTCAGGATCTTCACTCCTCTGCTGCAAGAGGGAAATGTTCAAGGTAGGAATAGAGTCCTGGGGGTGTCATGCAGAATAAAGTTAAGATGACCATACTTCTTATGAAAGGCAAAATAAGAGGGCTTTTCCTTTCGTTGTCCCATCCTTCCAGTAGCTGTTGTTCTCTTTGAGGCTGCTAACTAACTGTTGGAATCTGCTTGTTAACTCTCTATGGAGCTAATGAGAGGAGTGAGGGTACATTTGGGAAAAGGTAGAAAGAGAGAGAATATGGAAAAGATCTCAGAAGGAAAGCCAAGGACAAGCAGATATAGTCATGATGCTTTGGCTGGGATGTATGTTGAATAATACTTCCAAGTTGCCCATAAAGTCAAAATCCTGGCAGAGGATGGATCTGGATGCTAACTCAGCATTTGTGTGCTATGGAGAGAATACCATGGGGACTCAGTCCATTTTCCTCACTGGAATGATCAACTCAAGTGAATTAACTTGGTTTCCAACTCATCCAACCTTAATCATCCTCCTTTGAAGTTCTCCTTCCTCATTCATGCTGTAATTGTGTCCTATATATAAAATCCAATGTGTCTCAAAGGCATCTGGAGTAGAAACCACAGAAGGGACACAGAGGCCTTTTATCCAAAACAGACCTACACTGAAAATTAATCCTGGTTTTGGATACTGTAATAGCTCTCAGATTAGAGAGACAGAAGAAGGTAACATGGCTGGACTGCTAAGTATGCCTCTGCTTGCTGCCCTTGAAAGGGACTGATTCAGGGGACTTTGTTCACCTGCACTAAAATGCTTGGTAACTTAAAGGAGGGTGGAAAACCTTGTTCTGATGTTACGTAAGCACATCATGTAACTTAAACTGAGGGATCAGTTCAACTCTGTGACTGTGAGCAAGCATTACTGTAGTGAAATAAAATTGTTATAAGAAGGAGTGAGAAGGGGTTTAGGGACTGACTTTTCTGCCATATCTCTCGGGGAGAAAATCTCAATGAAAGCCACTAGAATTAATGAAAGCCAATTGGAACTTGATAGGAATTATTTTGCTATTTTGTCAGCGTTGGTTGGAACACAGGGATTTAGGAAGATTTCATTTGTAGAAGCACATCTAGAAACACTGTTCTGTCTCCTCTGAGCTGTGAGATGCACAAGCCTTTGGGAATTTCTATTTCTCTCAGGATCTGGTTTGTATTCTGCTTTTCACATTTTCATGGAAGACCAACAAACTCACATTACTGGCATCTGTTGACTGGAAGAGAACACACAAGCACAGACCCAAATCCTATCTACATTTTATGAAGGATCCAGAAAGATGGAAGGGAAATTCAGGCTGCCTGGAATCACTACATCTCTTCTAAAAATTGTCCCCATGAGCTAAGGAGAGGATAGCCAGGATGGACAAACAAATACCTTTTCACACTGGGGTAAACTTTCAAGTCCCAAATGGGCTTCAAGAAAGTCCTTCTCAAATCATTAAACAGCTCATGTCAAAGAAATGGTGAATGAGAAAGTTGCCCACTGTCATGATGGGTCCAGGAGTTGGAATGGGAAGGGAACACAGTAAGTGGGGACCAGCACAGCATGTAGGGATCCCAGAGAATGGTGCATGCTACAGTTGAGACATTTCCTAACTGCATTCGCTGGCATTGCACCTGGCTCTGAACAGTGCATTTCATTGCTCTTTATTGGGAGCACGCAAACATTTCCTCCCATGTCAAAGGAAGGAGAGGGAAAAGCTCAGCTGCAGGGGAGAATAGAGAAATCAGAGAGTAAGGGAGAGAGCAGCGAAGGAAAGAGCAGGTATAGTGCATGTCCGATGAGGTCCATCTGTTCCTCATTAACCAGATGTCCCCCACCCACCTCCTGAAGTGCCATTGACTGTGTATTGTCAGGACAAGAAGGGGATAACAATGCTACCACGGCGCAGACATTCATACACCAACAGGAGTCCTGCCACGCAGACATCCCTCCCTCTACTACCCTTCTAGATTGCATGCCAAGTCCCTCTTTTTCATAATCGGCTTTTAAACAGTTACATCCTCATAAAGCTTTTTGCATTATAATTGCCGTGTGTTTCGTCCTGCTCTAAAATGGCAAGCTATTTCAGCCCAGTTTATCAGAATCAGACCTTACTTCCTGTGTGTCACCACTTCCTGCAGCATTTAGATGAGAGTGAATCCTTGCTTTAAAAAGTGATTTCTGCTTGCCAAACTTCATTATTTTAAGAGTCAGAGAGTCCTTGGATTCACACCTGTATCCACAGTACAGCAGTAGATTTATGGACAATTCAACCTACTAAAGATTATTCAGAAATACGGGAAGAAGCATAAATTACTTTCTCTATGTTGTTAGCCAAGGATCATTTATAATAAGAGCCCATTGAGTCATCCTTACTCCAAGGGTGATCTGTGCGTTGGTCCGTGTGTGGGCATGTCAGCCCACACAGGAAAACTCTATCTCACTCCCTGGACTGTATTCACACCCTGTTCATGGGAAGCCTTCCATTACCTCCACGTCCCTGGTGAAACCAAAGCACTGTGTCCTCAACCCTCTAAATCATACCGCAGCACAGCTCATAAATTGTAGTGTGCAAATGGAGCATCTGCTGAGCTGCAGGCACAGATAATGTGATGCTTCCACCTATTTTCCTTCATAAAAGCATGCGGGTTGTGCTGTATACTGGGCCCTTGTCTCAGGGAAGCTAGAAGATAACCTGTGTCTTGGTCTTGTCTTTTTGCTCTGAGCTCCTGCACATTGCGCTTGAATGGGTAGAGGAAATCCAGGTGGGCATGTGTCCTCCAGAATTGGCAGCTCTAAACACTTGCCAAATGAGCAGCTGGAGGCCTCAATTGCTTGTTGAGATAAATATCTGCACCTCTTTCAGAGTCACTGTACTTAGTGAGCCTGCAACTCTACTAGAATAGCACTAGGTTTAAATACCTCTGTCCCTGTTGAACAGCTGGTCCTGAGCCTCATGTTGATGTGAGACCTCTGCATGAGTTGTGCGCTCTCCTCAATGCCACGGTGTTATTACTTTGCTGTAACTGTGAGAGTAACTTACTGTGCATGCCTGCTCACCATGACGCAGAAGAGTCCTGCACACATCACTGACAGCAGCTGGTCCTTGAACCCTGGAGGGCAATAATGGAGACTGAACTCAAGGGTGGTGGGGTTGTTGAGCCCTACGCACATTGGAAAAAGCTGAACAAAGCCATGTAAGGATGGAAAAGATCAAAGAAAGACTTGGCTGAGAAACAAAACAGGAAAATTCATCAAGAGTCAAGAAAGAATGGATGACAGAGAGGGGAGTGAATGGTTTTTCAAAGAAAAAAGCCTAGTTTGGTGAGGGGAATAACCACAGTCAAAAAAGACAAATTATCAACAGGCATCTGAAGGGAGAAGATCTCCCATCAAGTCAAAAGGAGAGTGTTTATTGTTTTCTCATGATCTGTATTTCCTGAGAGATGATGGGTTCAGACATTATATGTAAAGTTCATCTTTATCACAGATGTGTTACATCTAGCAGTGCCTGATAAATGAAAGCATAAGCCAAAATGCTCATGTCTCACGACAGGATTCTGTGAAAGGCTGAACTTAAGCTACCTGGGAAGTTGTGTGAGTCTGCAGGGAGAGGCAACTGCAGTAGGAGGTCAAGTTGTCAGGAAGGGATGGTCGATAGAGGCTCTGTGCCCCTCAAACATCCCTGGAGATACCCAGTCAGGTGTAGTGCTTTTGTTTCTCTTTATGCCCCAGAGGCTAAAAGCACATTGGAAACTCAGCAGCTGGATTCTGTGGCAGCAATCTGATTAGTGTCCAACAAATGGCTGCTAGCCAGGTTTGTGACAACCTGATCAATCAAATTCAGAAAATCCCTTTTTAGCTCCACAGCTGACATTGGAAAAGATCTGGGAACATGTTTGGGAATTGGAGACACCTGCTGAACATAAATGAGAAAGGAAAAAAAAAACACAGACAAGCAGGTGGAGAAGGAAATGAATGGAGGACGTGAGATTATTCCACGTGCTGGTGTACGGAAGAAAGCAAGCCACATGAGGTGCCAAACTGTGTCTTTGCCTGCATCACATGGCAAACATAAGGCTGTTTGGCAACTTAATGTGCATGTATTTCCATGTCTTGGTTTTGCAGTAGGAAGTCACACCTGAGAATTTATCCAGGTGAGTTACAACTGACATGGAAACCCTGAAGAGAAAGCTGGAATCCAGCAAGATGTGGAAAGACAAACCCAGAGTTCCTGTTGTTGCTATTAAACACCATCTGTCACAGACGTATGCAGGAAATCAGTATTGGATTCTTCTTACATCACAAGGGTTAAATGAGATAATCTGCATCTTAGCCTTACATGCATCATTGCTGAACATAAGAATCAGTGGTTTACAGTCACTTGTAGTAGCTATGGATTGGATCCAATATACCAACTCCAGGCCTTACTTCCCTGACACTGCCCAAGACTTAAACAGCATGGGTTTTATTTTTCTTTTTTTTCCTTACTGTTTTCTTCTCACTCAAAGCATTGTAGAGTTGGTTTTTTCTTTAAGAAAATCTTTTTTTTAGGTACCAAACAAGTCTGCAACTGCAGCAAGAACAATACCCTGGTGTTCTCTCTTTCCCCTTTGGTTCTAACAACCTCTGAGTATCAAACAGGCTTTGCTTTGGAGAGAAAAAAGATAATAATGAACAACTTAAAATAACTCTGCTGAGGAAAATATGAGTTTGATTTCAATTGCAGAGGGAATAACTTTTTTCCCAGCTCTCTCACTAGCTCTAATAGAAGACCAGCAAGATCTGATGCGACTCCTGCAGAGACCTCCTATGTTCAAAGGATCTGAGAACTTGCAAGAAGTACTGTAGGGCTTGAATCAGCTCTAATACATTACTGATTGCAATCCATGACATTTCCATGGTCCTTTAGAGATCATCTATGTACTTCACACTTGGAAAACAGGCAATGCCCTTCTGTGGTCTGATAGACAGTGGAGCCAGGTAAACAGCACTGTGGAAGGATGGTGGAATGCTCTGGATATGGACTTAAGACTTGATGAAAAGTGAGTTGAGCTCTGTTGCAGTCTTTGTGCATACTTGGCTAACCACTTAACCTTCCCATGTCTGAAATTTTCCACATATAGAATGGGCATGGGACCATTTTCTTATGCTCCAGGGACACTGGGTAATGAAATGCATCAAGGGGTGAAAAAAACATGCACTACCAAAATGGCTTCTATTGCTCTGAGCAGAGAACAGCAATGGCATGCATAGACAGCACAAGTTGAAACATCATCATCAGCATCGGTTTTGCTGATGAAAACTGGGACATCACCTTCACTAAATCATCTGTTAGCCTTTGTTTACCTGACCAGGGAAGGCACTAGTGGAATGTCATCTTGATTGGTACCAGCAAAACTTTCACACCATGATCTGCCACTCTGTATTCTGGAGGGGCCATGTGTGTCATGGAAAATAAATTTATTTTGAGAGGTTTAAAAATGTTTTTGAGACTATTCTTACATTCATTTTCTGTGAAAGTAAACATCAGTTATTACTCAACAACCACACAGACCTCACAGGAGGCCATAATTATTCTTAAAAAAATCATAAAATAGTCTTTTTATGCATAAAAATGTCAACATTTTAAAGTTCTGCCATTCAAAATGACCTCTGTAGGGAAGCTGTGGATTTCCAGCTTTTTCAGTGGTATCTGGAGCAGGATGGATGGTGTGGGGGTTAGAGGTGGCTCTGTGCCGTGTTTGTATTTTTCTGAGCATCAGACCAGAAGAGATTGGCTTAGTCTCTGATGCAAGTTGGAGTACCTCAGGGCTGTTGTAACATATACCTGACCAAATCATAAGTTAAAATAAGGGACCACTGAAGCAGAGGACTCCTAGGACATGATGCCTTGTTTCTTGTACTGTTTGTCTTTTGCCCACATCCCCTAACTGAGGGGAGGTTTATGCATTTCTTGGCTACGTGAGGGTTTCTGATAATAGGAAATTTAAACCACCGATGTGCAGCAATGTTAGCAGAGGGCGGGATCTCTTTCCGACTCCATGGAGTCAGGCAGCAATACAATTAACTGAAATAGCATAATGTTTTCTGTCTGAAAAAAAGAAGCCACTGCCTCGAGACTAGATCTTACTTGTTTTGGGCCTTGGGCTGGTGTTGTTTTGGAGGAGAAGATCACAAATGTCACAGTGTCTGTTCAAACTAATAAATGAGACAAATGCACATTTTCCAGGGAAGAAATACTTCAGCCATAAGAGGAGGCCATAACCAGGTGCACTAGAAGGCTGTGCAGCAAACCCTTCTCATAATTCCCCGATGTGCTCCAACAGGGCTCATGGTGAGTTCAAGAGATGGTATCTGAGGAACACAGCATGGCCTCGAAAAAAAATGTGTGACACAGCAGTACCTGATATAACCAGTGCAAAATCACCATGATAACCTAGCATGACCCACAAGATTGACCTTGTGACAACGTTTGATTTATTACAAATGACATGGATTTAATCACTCACTGGAGAACGCCGAATGACGCAGCACAGCGTTGCTCACTGTGGCTCTACTGAACTGGCACGCTCCGATTGGCTTTGGGAACACACCCATTGGGTGATTCATACAATTAAAGAGCTGCCAATCCTCCCAACACTAATGAAATACATCTCTATTTTACTGGTAGCACTTTCTAGCAAGCCATTTAGGCTTTTCTGCTGCTCTCATCACCCTAAGGTATGAGCCCATCACAATTGATGGACAGCTGGTTTGCAGTTGAGGTTAAAAGGAAAACCTGGTCCTGAATAAGATAAAATTGAATAATTCATGAGTTTGTAAGCAGAATACAAATGTTCAGACAGATAATTAATTGCTATACTGGCTTAGTGCAGGTTGGATGATGGACCCCACCTTGCAGGGGAGACACACAATAATGTTAATATAGAAATGTTAAGAACAGTGTGGTCTAAGGAAACCAGTCTATAAAATTGTTGTAAAATGTCTAAACTATATCTCAAATATGGTTTGAGATTTCCTACAGATCATGGGAAAGACACTGTGGTTCTTCTCCACTGGAAGGAAAATAAAGATAGCTTTAAGGTGCACAGCAAGCTGCCCACTAAAGTCGCTAGTGTACGAGCATATGTCAGCCAGAACATGTGTATAGGGCTCAGTCCTAAGATTCATTCCAGTAGATCATCTCATTTAAAAGCACTAAACAACAAATAATTTTGCTTATATTCTATCTGAAGACATTGTGTATTTAGGGGTAATCCTGGAGAACATCAATTCAGGGACATGTGAATGTGATGGCAATTTAAGACTCTTTCTTCTGTCATTCTGGACTGAGTATGATCCAGACATGCTGGAAGATTTAGTCCATCTAGGACAGCCAATAGAGTCTGTCACAAACTAAACTAGTTCAATACTATTGTCTCAAACCTTGCAATAGATCTAAATTTTCCTATTAGAGCTTCAGTTTCCCTTCTTTTGCATGTCCCTTGGTCTAACATCCATGAGGATCCAGCTCACTTCCTTCCCTGCACGAAAATTAAATCTTCCCTCAGCTGAAGGCTCTATCCCGATTCCCTACTCATTTTGCTGCTGTACAATTAAAAACCAGATTCTCCCTCATTCACTCTCACCATCCTCCTAATCTAATGCCCTGGTGTTATCCTGATAACAGCATGTAGAGATGTGAACTGATCTGCCTCCCATCTTGTCATCTTCTCTCACATATCCGACCCAGTTCCCAGGGTCTGATTTTGTACAACTATGAACATTTAGTCTTGAAAATTGATCATTGGCCCAGAAGCCAAATGTTTGTTATCCGGAAAAAAAAAAAAAAAAGACGTTACAATTATTCTTATTTTAGGTCCTGAAAAGGGCAGGAAGTCCTACTACATTAGCAGTGAAAGGAACAAGAGTGGCTCAAGAGGGTCTTGGTAGGTTCAAAAAGTCACAACACTTGAAAGCATAGTCCATATTTGATCACCTATCAACAATTTATCAATACCTCAGTGATTAAAAACAAAGCCCTTTCACTTCATTAAACACATTCAGTGCCGTTTGCTCTACATTCCAAATGGCTGAACTGATGTTCCAGTGCAGCCTATTTTTAGTCTTTCTGATTAGTTCATTATTTGGGAAGAGCTACTGACTGTGTATCTGTTGCAGAGATCTAATTCTTCATGTGGATCCCAAGGAAGAGCAGGGCTTCATATAGGTCTTGAGAATTTGTTTGGATGTGGGTTTAACTACTGTCACTGCTGTGGTGTAGCTCAGTGAAGTGATGAGCATGGAGCTTTCCTCTCCTTGAGTCCTTTAGTCTATTTTTATTATGGGGAAGAAGCCCTGTAACATACTACACCTTTTTTTCTTTTCCCAAGAAAACTAAGATCTAGATTGACAAAACTAGCAGTCTCAGTGAGAATTAAACAAGATGCTCAAAATAAGTGATCTCTTGGGTGTCTGAGTAAATTACCACCTCCAGATCAGATTTTATTTATTTTCAGAACAAACTATTTCTTTGCTGGTAAATCCTGCAGTTTTGTCATGAATCCAATGAATTTTCACTGGTAAGTGACAACCCTAGAGACAGAAGTGGCCGTGTATCCCCAGGGCAGATACCACATGGGCAAAAGCATTCCAGCATTGCCTCTTCAGCAAGCTTCAGTCCTCATGTGAAAAGACAGGATCTGCAGGTCACATGGAGATTAGTCTCTGTGTCCTTCAGCCCTGCCTGCTAAAACTGCAAAGGAGAAATCCAGCTGTGATGGCATCTTCTGGCTCAGGATTTCTCAAGCACTTGCAGACACATCTGGGCCATGCTCCATTTCAGAACCCCAAATAATACAGTACTCCTCCCCTAAGAATAGAATAAGATGTAATCATTCATTTCTTTCAGACCACCTGTGGTTACCAAGCATGGGGAAAAATCCCTCCAACCACATAGGCATACCTATGGTTGGGCTTAGGGATTTAGATTTGGGTTGAGAACTGACAGAGGCTCATGTCTCCATGGTACAATGTAATGTGACCTTGCATGGGTTTTGGATCCTACACACCTAAGTAAGCTCTGCATCTCAGACACACGGCTAATTTGCCTGTGCAGAGCACCATGCTTGAGTAGCCATTAGGGCTGGAAATACCTAAGCTAGTTTGCTTAGAGCTGTTTGGATATCTCTTTCTGGCACTGCCTGGTGCTGGGCAGGCATACCCTATTCTGCATTCTGCTCTGCCTGGATAAAGAGATGAAGTCAGTTCTAGGTGTAATACCCTCTTACTGATGTCAAAAGGAACAACAGAGAAACAAGTTCTACACATTTGCTGTCTTCTGCTTTACTGTCTTTCATATGTCATTTGTCATCTCAGATTGTCACTTCTTTGATGTAGGGACAACAGCTTTTGTGTATGCACAGTGTCTAGCATAAAGGCGTTTCCACTCTATGTGAGGTATTTTTGGTGCACCTGCAATGGTACATAGGCAATAAAAGGTAAAATGCTCAGAAAACCTCTACCAAAGTACAGCAGCCAGAGAGGAGCATTAAGTGTTGGTTCCCCTGCTTTACTAAAGACAATTTAGCCAAGCCATGGGTTTTCTGACATGAAAACTGTACCCCAGGCCTCCAGAAGAAGGACAAATTCATGTGACTAGTCTCAGTGTAGGAAATTGTCATGTTGCCTTAAGTTGCTTACATAGGTACATTTCTTGGCATCATCAAGTCAAGCCCAACATTTTATACTCCAGCTTCTTTCTTTCCTTGCCTTTCAGACTTGATTGCATGGAGCTGCAACCACTGGTCACACTTTCCAGATTTCTGCAGGTTCATGGTTGGCTGGCCTACGTGATTGATCCTTCCCTGTCTATATGTGTCTGAACCCTTCTTTCTCTCCCATGGGCTGGAGCAGTAAGGAGTGAGAGAAAAAACCTTCAGTGGTGGAAGATGCTGGCATCAGCAGGTGAAAATCTATCCTGTTCCACAATGCAGAGAAGGTGGGTGAGGAGGTCTGTCTCTCCATCCATCAGCTCCAGCTGATATTCCTGCTTCTCTCAGCAATTCAAGGCTCTCCTACCTCTGAGTCCCAGGGTTTCTCCTGACTCATCTTCCTCTTTCAGACTGTATTTCTTAATTATCTCCTTCCAGCACTCACACTGCATCCCTATTAGCACCTTCCCTTGTTATGATGTGGCCAAGTCCTGGGTCCCCTCTTTCCTAGTGTTTCCTTCTGGCCAGCTGTTCTTTCTGGCTGTGACAGACCCTTCCAGCACCCACTGTCCCTCTGTTTTCAGCATGCAGAGATGCTTTCCTCCACAGCTGAGTCAGTTTATTCCCAGAAACAACCCATCCCTTCAGTTTCTGCAGAAGAATAAAAGCCCTCCCTGGTCATGGTGCCTTTATATCCGCACAATGCTTTTTCTCACAGTCTTGCTTTGCTCTGAATGCTTTCCCCCTCACTGTTCTTGTAAATGTGGGCCAAGCTGCAATGATGCAGCACACAGAAAAACACCTTTCACCTGTGATCTTAGACAGCCTCTGGAATTAATTCCTGGAAAGCCAGTCTTGGCCTTTCTGAGTTATGCTTTCCTGCAAACAGATGGGCAAAGTGATGGATGAAGAAGACAAGAATGGAACAACGATTGGGAAAGAGTGGTGCAATGACTAGGCAGTCACCTGAAATTTAGGAAAATTGTCAATCCCGAGCATTTCCTGTGTGTTGTGCTGCTGTTTACATTGCAGTTCACTCGGCAGGGTAGACATATTATTTTCTCTGTTGCTCCCTTTCCCAACAGCAAAACAGTTCTGCTCTGCTTCTGGCAGTTGTTTCCTTTTAGACTACTGAGTACAGTTTCAATGGAGATGTCTCAGCTAGACAACTGTGCAATGTTCAGCTCCAATTAATCTTCAACACTGAGCCTGTTCACTGCTGCTCTGTTGCCTGAAACCCTTGCGCTTCATGAGAGACCCTATCATCCTCACTGGTTTTCTCCCAAATCTCCTATGAAACTTCTTTGTGAATTTTCACTTCCTTGAAAGAAATACATGGCTCCTATTTTTGGAGACACAAGGGGAGCAGGAGACATTAAAACAACTCCATGTCTGGAAGACTTAGGGGTCTAGCCCACCGTGCAATCCCTTCAAACCTCAAAGATATGAAGGAACCTAACCCTGGTTATTTCTTGAGTGAGCAGCTATATGTCTCCACTTCTGTTATGTCACAGGTTAACTTAGAATTTCTCTTTGTGCTGCATACACTGAGATGATAGGGCTCCAGGCAGGCAAATTATTTGAGGAATATCTGGGACAGAGGCTTCTACACCAAACTGTAGCATCCCCCATACCAGAAGCGCACTCTGCAGTAGTGCTCTGAAGCAATTGGAGGAGAAAGGAGTCTGGAGATAGCTATTCCTGTACATTTCCTCCCCACGCCCCAACTCCATTTCCACAGTGCATTTCCACAGCCTCTCACTCAGCTGTTTCCTCTGGACATCAGCCCCTCTTGCTGTCCCCAGAATACACTAGACCCACCTCTTCACCCTGTTTACAGCGTTCCTGCTGTCTCTGGCCAGTTATGGACTCCCAAATGCAGGGAAGCGATCCATTCTGTGGTCATGAAATTCAGTAAAACTTCAGAGTGGCTTCCACATATTCCCTGTACCTAATTTTTTTTAGTCTCTGAATATTTGATTTCTTTCTCCCTCCCCCCTGCCTTCACACAGGATGACATTCTTTTCTGCTCGAGTCCTTTCAGGCGCTACTGATCTTGAAGCTCCCCAATTACAACCAGTTTTCTTGTGATGGTGACACCTTAAGAGACAACAGCAGCTGCCTATAAAGGGCCTCTGCCATCTGTTTCCTCTGCCACTTCTTTGAGACAGCTCTAGCTATATACAGAAAAATATTTATCGCAGTTCATTCACTCCCTCACTCAAAAATGAGCAAGAGAAAAATGTCTTCTTTCATGATTCTGCTGCTGCCCTTCAAAAACCCGTGACCCTCAGCCTAAGGAAAAGGGCAATGCTTGAATCTAAAAGGAAGCAGCAGAAATTCTGGATGATTGATCCCTTGAGACCCTGTAGTCTGAAGGCAATTCTGGGGGCCATCTACATTCAGGAATGACTCCTCATGGCTGTCTGAAAGGCAAAAGTCAGAGCCGGTCGCTTCATCTCAACAACCAAGCTTTCATACCAATTGGATCTGGAAGGAGATGCACGTGTTCACGTGTGCAGACACACATGTGTGAACACACTTAGTCATGAATCTTTTTCCACTACCTCTCCATAGAGGTCAAATGGGATGGAATCAAGGGAAGTAGTTCCTACCCAGGAGGACTATGGGCTAAAAACGTAAAGGGAAGAGAAAAAATGTCATCGGGGGTTAGGGTTGGTAGAGAAAAATGGGAACATGAGAGATGATGCAGACAAAAAGGGAAGAAAAGAAGAAACAGTGAATTCTGAAGAGGACTGATGAAGATAATGAAGAAAAATTAAAACCAAGAATGAAAAAGAAAAAATAGAGGAAAGAAAAATATTAGGCAGCATCCTCAAGTGGAGATAAAGCTCCAGTAACAGAGTCTCAGAAATTTACTGTTTACAATGGACAGGTCACAGTAAGGTTGCAGGAGTCAGTAAACAGGGTTAGAGGAAAAGTCATTTGATTCACAGTGCTTGGTCTATGATACTGAATGAACATGACCATAAGCCTGGGAAATATTCAGTGTTCAAGCATGATTCATTGGACTGCAGCTATACTAGTGGTATAAACAAGACCTAAAGAGAGAGAGAAATTCTCTGAGTGATAGCAAATTTAAGAATGAAATGTAGTTATGAAGCAGTGGGTGGAGAAAAATAAAACAGGCACTAAAAATAAATATCATGTTCAGGAGGAGAGTGAAAACTGAGAAATAGGAAGAGAAAAATCAGAAAGGGATAGAAAATCCAGGGGACGGAGGTGGATAGTGTTATTCTTTATTTGACAGAATGTATACTTTATACAACAAGCTAAAACAGAAATTTATAGTTGTTTGCTTCTAGCAAAAACACACATGAGAAAAATCCCTACCCATGAATAGAATGTCATTGCATTCTCAGGTTTTTGTATACCATCCTCATTTTCTGTTTTTCACAGCCAGCAGATAGGAGTATATGCTCTGGGGGAATAGGAGGTGCAGGATAAAGTCCATATGCTTCTCTGGGGAGTTATAGATTTGATAGGAAGCTAGTATAAATACTTTAGCAGCCTGTGACACAGAAACAAGTGGATTTCACCTATCCTGCAGGGCTTGGTATGAAAATTCTGATTGTGTAGTTTGGAATTTTATGGGAGAGTTTTTCTGTAACACAAGGAGAACAAATGGGGCTGGGAAACACAGAGCTGTCAATAAAAAACAGGAGATTCAATATAAGATAGAAATGCAGAAAGAAGAGAAAAAGAAGGTGAACGTCAGCAGGTTTGTGGTCACCACTGGCATTTTACACGCTCACCCATCCAGGGTGACAAGTCTGTAAGAGGATTCTTGCCCCAAGGGGGGGGGCAGCCAGGTTGAATTTTTCTTATGATGGTGAAAGACAACGAAAATATGAATAGTTAAAAGAGAAACTGCTGGACTGGGTGAGCAGCTGGTGTAAATAAGTGCAGAATCTCATTAACTTTAGGGCTGTCACACCCACTCACACCAGAAGTGAATTTAGCCCCTGGTTTATTGGGTACGTCACTGGCAAAGCAGGGACACGCAGTGACCTTGGGGGCATGGCTGTTTAGAGCACGCACAGCCCTTCCTCAGCCTCATTCTCCCCTTGCCTACACGGGCAGCGTAAGCAGAGTGGCTCCCTCCGAGTCAGTGAGGTTACATCAGTGCAAACAAGGGGAGAACTGGGCCTCCATCTCTTGTGCATAGAAACACTACAGTATTGTACGTCATCAGATGCCAGTTCAGTAATCATTTCCACAGATACAAGAGAAAAGAGACAACCTCGTTTCTAATTTAGTCGTGATAGCATCAAAGAGACCCAAAGCCTATTGCTTTCTGGGAAGCAGGGACTTCAACAATAATAATTCTTTGCACATATATAGCACCTTCATTGCTAACTACTTATTTTATACCCTGGGGTGTGAAGAAAAAGGACTCTACTTAATTCATATGTTCTTAATTGCTCTCTATCCCAGATCCTTCCTAGAAAAATATGATAGAAATACCTAAACTCGCTGTTAATTTGTCAAATTAGGGCAGTCATTGACACCAGCAGAAATGCAGGCCTAGTTTGCGTCTTACATTGCAACGGCATAGCATAGCATCTAGAAACAAAAGAAATGCCAGACTAAGTAAATCTGAGCTCTGTTTTAATCCCTGACAAATGTTTCAGGGAAGAGGCAAGAACCACATGGCAGTCTGATAGGGGATAGACTGCCCTTGTGAAATGTTATCCTAGTTTTTATGGCGACTGGCTTAATTGCTGAATTACAAAACACCCAAAATGCTGTTCACATCCATTAGGAGGACGCTTAATTTTTGTGAACTCTGTCGTAAATGCCCACTTGCTTGCTAAATGTTGTTAAAATCTTGGCCACGAGAGCTCCAGTGGCAATGAGCTCCAATGCCCTGATATGCATCAAATGAGAAAGCTTTAACTGGGTCTCTGGTGACTCACATCAGGTCCTCTTGTCTGTGTGTTACAAAATGGGGAAATCAAGAGCTACTGATCCACCTTCTCTAGCCCATTCATTATTCAACACAATCCAATCACTTTCCCTCTCATTCACCTCCTTTTCCAGGCAAACTTGTCTAGTCTTGCAGACTGCCTTCATACACACAGTTGTTCCTACACTTCCTTGTCCCTGTCCTCCTTGCTGACTTAGCAACACCCCACCCTTGGGCAGCCCTTGCTCTTATACTCTCTGCTATCCCTCCTGTTCTGTTCCTTATGCCAGGGTACTCGATGGTGGTGAGTTTCCTGTTTGCAGCCGTGTGCTGCAATGGACCACTAACAGCAATGTCCCTGTTTCTGATATCCAGTGAGTCACCATGGTTCATGTAGAGCCCTGCAAAATATACAATCCCCCTTTTCTCCCCAGCCAACAATACCCTCTGCCCTTCCTCACTGATGTTAATTCAGCCAACCATCTGTCCCGGAGCCTCCAGCCCCATTCACCTTACCCCCTTAGGTGTTACTGAGAATCCCAGAGAAAATCATCCCCCCTGTAAACAGCTTGAAAAGGACGACTGCTCGCTGAGACTCTTCTTCCTGACAACCTTTACTGTAGCGCACAACAACTGCCCCAAGGTTATGGCTACAGAGACCCTTATTTTCCATTTGGATCCTGGCCTGATCCATGTCTGAGGGTTGCCAGGGAGGGTATTTAGGGCTACCATGAGCTCCTTCCAGCCCAGTTGCTGGCTGCACGCAAATGAGCCGGCTCATCAGCTGAGCTGCCAGTGAGCCCTCTGGCCATGGAAGGTTGGAGGCAGCAAAGTGGAGGGATGTTGTCTTGACCACAGGCAGTGAGCACTGAATGGAGCAGAGGGAGGACTCGGTTCTCACTCCCCTCAGAGGTAGAGCTACCCTGGGGGTAAGAGGAGACAGAGACTGCAACTGGTGTCATACACTACTTTGAGGAGGGGGCACACTGGTCAGAGAAAGGAGGAGGGGGACAGCCTGAGAGGGGTTGGAAAAGTGTTGCTTTAGAGCATAAAGGCAGCAGAGCTCCAAAAGAATCGGGTCCTTTAGCTGCGGGGAATGACTGTATGTAAGGTGGGGGAAAGCCGGAGGGAAATGATGGCAGGGAGAAGAGGAAAGAGGATAGAGAGATGAGATGGCAGGAGCAAAGGGGACAGAGAAGAGCAAGGACAAGATAATGTAACAGAGGAGAAAACAAGGGGGATGGGGTTCAGAGAACTTGGAGAGAAACAGGGAGAAATAATGAAGGAAAAGATGCTTTTGAGAGAAACCACAGAAGAGACATGAAGATGAAAGGGAAAAATAAAGAAGAAAAACAGGGGAGGGAAACGAGAACAAATTAAAATGGAGATGGATAGAATGAGTCAAAGATGGAGGGTGAGGAAAAAGCTGGGGTCATACGGGCAAGGGAAAAATAACTTTTAGGTGTATTGTATTTCCCATACGTTCTGCGTATGCCTAAACTGTTCTGTGCTCTGTGTTTCCCCTGCTGGGTGGCTGTTGCTCTGGGATGGGGGCTGCAGGGGGAGGAGATGGAGTGAGAGCCCCACTGTAATCCATTCCCCCGGCAGCAGCCTCCTTGCCTCCCCGAGAGCCCCTTGCAAGGGGGAAGGTTTTGTGCCCGTGAAAGGCAGCAGCACATCCCCTGAAAACGAGAGCAATATGGAAGGGAGAAACAGCGCAGAACGGAGCAGCGAGGGCTCCCCCTGGGATAAACTGGGTATGCTTGATTGGGAATCTGCTCTTAAAACAGAGGCAGGGGGCAGAGTCATCAGAGAGCCTGAAATGTTCCCTGCTCCCCTCGGCAACCTCCTCGCTACTGCTTTTAAATTAAATAAATATGGAGATTCTGCTGTCAAACCTCAGCAGTTCTCCTCCCCTAAAACTCTTGCTCAGATCGTACCAAACCGCAGCCAAGTGAGACGGGGGCTCAGAGGGCTGCATGGGGAAAAAGATGGGATAAAAGGGAAACATTGGATAGGAATAGCTCCTGGTCTCCCTGGTAAAGAGACATTTGTTCTATCTCTGTGTAATTTCTTTATACATTACTGCTGCCACGCTGCATCTTCACGTCCCTCCCACTGCATTTTGCTCTCACTCTTTTCAGCAAGGCAATTTCTGGTGCATTTCAGGACAATATTAACCCATTCCTCTTTCTCAGTCAGCAGGAAGATTTGCAATTTAAAAACAATTTAAAGGTCAGTTCTAGCAACTTACTAGTCAGGAACAGCATTTCCTTGTCAGATCTTACAAAGGAGTTGAGCTTGCAGTTCTCAGCCCCTCAAATCCCTGTCTTCTTGGTGACTTCAGTCAGGTGTGAATTTTAGCTGAGAGGAGAACCAAACCCACCAAAGTCTGGGATCCTGAGTAATTCTTCCTCACCATCTGCCACCCCATTTTTAAAATCCTTTGTCTTCCTCTTCATCCAAGACCTGTCCAGCTCTGAATCCTTTTTCTCCCAGGCAGATGCAGCACCAGCAGCAATCAGCTATGTGCTGGGCCATTTCCTCCTGCTGCATCTCAGGGCTGGACTAGGATGCTCCTGGTCCTGAACTGTGAAAACATGGAGACTCTGACTTAATCTACTGCTATATCCACTGAATTTTCAGAAAAGGCCCTAGATTAAGTGGGCAAGGATCAGACGAAAGCACCCAGTAGACTTGTGGATCCTTGGAAGTAGGACGGCAGGCAACTCTGCAGAGCAAAACTAGGGATGCTGACAGAAATAAGGGCTGAAATAAAGGAAACTGGGAAAGGTAAGAGGGAAAATAGGGAAAACCCCCTACCCATAAGGTGGACACGAAAGGAAAGAGGTGCACCAGGAACAAACAGCAATGAGAGAAGGCAGTGAGAGGAAGCGACGCAGCACCAGAATGGTCTGGTAGAAGATTGCCCACTGCCTGTGCCCTGCCTCACTTTGCTGTCAGGTCTTGATTTTTGCAAACACTGAATCTGCACTTAGCTCTCATGCACTGTTCAGATATAACAAGCTGGAAAGGGAACAGATCAGCTCGTTAATTTTCCTTGGGAAGGGTCTCTAGGCAAGAATTATTTTCTCCACCAACATTCATTCAATTACTTGCCTTCACACCAGTCAGATCTACAGGGATGTCTAACCTCATGTGGATCACTCATGCCTGCCTGCTCTGGACTCTTCTCTCTCTCCTTCTCAGTATAAAAGCCTCCCAGACCTATCCCTTTCCTAATAATAATGACAACATGACAAAACCAATAACCTGCAGATATAAAACACAATTCATTTGCTTGCTTCATAAGACCCTGATAAGGCATTGTCCCTCACTTTTTGAGATCCTATAGGAGATCTACAGGAGTTAATTAAAGAATTAGGTAAGGCATCACTCATAATAAAAAGTGGTTTTAAAGCACTCGGTGCCAAGAAGGAATTAGGTTGGAAGATCTGCAGCCATTTCGAAGTTGTAAGAGGTGCAGTATCCCTGTGGGGTATGAGCTTGCAGATCTCAATTGCTTGGTGTATGTGTGTGTTTTGTGCCTACACAGTCAAAGGGCTGAGAAAAGATACTTTTCTTGAAGGATAGAGACTTTTGAATGGTCTGGGGACACATTTGAGCAACCTCAATGTCTGAGAGAGAATCATCTTAAGGAAGAACAGGAAAAAAAATCAGAATTGCAATCTGACACCACCTGTCTGCTTGAGTTCCACTGTGGAGCAGGGGCATCCTGTAGGACACAAGAAAGGGGGGAAAGAAATCTCAAGAGAGGAGGAACTTCCAAAATAACACTCCTCTTTGAATCAACACAAAGATCTGAAAATGTTGTCTGAAACTCCTTTGTGGGGAATAGAATGACTGAAGAGAGGGAAACTCAGAAATTGAAAGCCTGGGGACAAAATTGTCCAAGAGGAACTTGCAATTCTGACCATAACACATCTGTGTGTACAGTCCAAGACTAAATCCTCACATCCGTTTTTGTTACTGGATCTCTTGGGCAAGAAGAGAAAAGATAATTTAACACAATAACTTTAACATGAGGTGTCTACCATCTCTGACAGTCTACAGCTTTGACTAGTGCCAGTTTTCTTCCACATCCCCAGAAATGAAGGCAAGGTCATCAGAGGCTTCTTACAAGTAGTAGATGGCAGTTTAGACTCCTTCTTTGATTATTTTCTTGTTATAAAGCCTCCTGCCCTCTTCTTCACTACCTCCCCTCACCCTATGGACCTGCCCTGACACCCACCCTAGGCAGAAGAAGAGTGTCTGCCCCACACCCCTTGTCAGATGCCTCTGCCACACTGTGGGAAGGCTGTGAACAGAATCCAAGGGGTTTGCTCTTTTTTCAGCCTCCTGGGACCAAACCCTTCCCTCCATAAATCTGCCCACCCTCCGTATCATGGGGGAAAGCAGGCTTTGCTGCATCCTTCTCTCTCCTGTTCGCCAGCAGGCAGCTTTCACCAGGGAGAGCAAATCAACCAGGGACACCTTTCTGATTTGTTCTGCCGAGAAAGAAGATAACTCCTTCTACGGTGATCAGACATGACAGTAAGAGACCTGCCATTCAAGGGCTGGTGGGGATACTTGGCTATGCTGTCCTGGGATTAAGACAGTGTCAGCCACCACCCAATGCAGGCTGTGGTGCTGCTGGAAGCTACATGGAGGCATCTCAGCAGTGGCCATGCCAGACCTATGCTGTGCCACCCGATGAAGCAAACTCATACCCACACCCTTGTCAGTATGTGCCTATGGCGATGGTTTTGCCTTCTGCTGAGATGTTCTTGCTACCAAGACTTTACCCAAGTTTTAATGCAACCTGTGCCCTCAGGCAAGGGGCTCAGAGCTGGGCTCAGCTCCCCCGTGGTGCACTGCACCCTCCTACCCCAGTTGCCAGTACTGCCCAGCATTTAGGGGCTGGGGGAACGGGCTGGCCCAACCCTCACATGTCTGGGGCAAGGGAGAGCACCCTACCAGGGTCATGCAGCTTGTGCTCAGGCTGCACTTCACACCCCTCATGCGGGGCTGCAGTTTGAGCCCACTGGAGAGCATCAATAGGGAGGGCAGGGGTCCTCAGCTGGCAGCAGTGTTGTGGGGGCTGGGGGCACTACAGAGCTTTTAATTGGAAGCACCCTGGCACATTCTTTTGCCATGCAAGCCGCTTCTCCACAGTGCCTGTGGGGTCCTGTCAGATGTAAAGGAGAAGGAGCCCTGAGCTCCTCCAATCTGACAAACCTCACCCGCCCCTTCCTCCTCCCCCTCAGACCGCGTCCCTCTGGGTACGGCTCTGTGGGCAGATAGACATGATCTGAATTCACTGCCTCTCCTGGCTGGGGTCCTCATACCTCCTATCTCCACCCCAGCCTCCCTCCTCCCTCCAGCTTGGGGACATGGCTCAGGGAAGGGAGTTCATCCCCGCAGCCTCTCTTCCCTGCATGGCTTTACATTTGAGCTTCTTCTTTTTTTTTTTTTTTCTTTTCCCTTCTCTCTCTCTTTAATTTTTAATTAAGGAGATGTCTCCTTCCCTGGTTGTAATGAATATCTGTGTGAAAGGCTTTTCATTTTTTATTAATATACAACTCTATATATTTATCTATTTGGAGGAAATCTGTGCATGTGTGAGCAAGTGTGTTTAAAACATCCCCCATTAATTTACTGCTATTGATTTTCTGGCTTGGATACAGCATATAGTATTCAGCATAGAGCTCCTCTGCAGGATATGTTAAAAGGCAGCAGTTTGGGTTGACAAAGGGCACTAAATGCAGTATGCGTCAAATAGACCATCGCTCAATGAAGTCACTTAGCTATTCAAAACATGTTCAGCCATCACTCAACCGTTTGCACCAAGAACGGGGGAGAAATTCATGCTTCTTCCCGGACACAACCATTTCCAACCAGCAGCTTTAGCTTGCTTTGGTGAGAGACATCAGAACATACATAGTTTATTCCCCCCTTCCCCCTGCCTTCCATCTCCCTGTGCCGGGCTAAGAAAATCAGTTCTGCGGTACCCACTCCCCGTTCTCTCCCATCAGGGATCTCCAGGCACACCCAGCTCCAGTGGACACCGGTAGACACAGATCTTGTCCCTGGATGTCCATGAACCCCCAGCAGCCCACCGTCCAGCTGGGAGCTGATTCATAAACAGGGCTTTTACAATGGGCTGTAATGTGCTCCTGTGCTCTCACTCTCTCCTTCTCACTACGTGTGTAACATAAACCACGCATTTACATCAGTTGCCCCTATTCCTTCAGCACAGGCTGAAGACCACCTCCCCAGCCCACACGTACACCAATAGCAGTACTGAGCAATACATATTTAAAAGCGAATCACTGGCCCCTCTTTTCTTTCCCCCTCCCTTAAAAACGTCTGATTCCAGAAGTTGGCTGCGGCGGTGTCTCTTCTGCCATCAGACATGTCACTGAGTTGCTGTTCAGTTTCACCACATCAGACTTGGGCTGATTTTTCCATTCAGAGACTTGTTTATTTTTAGCCTTCACCATAAACCTTAAAAAAAAAAAAAAAAAAGCCCAGAACACCCCCCCATTCTAACAACAAACAAACTGGGGAAAAATTCCAGCCCCAAACCAAACCAATCAGCCACCAACTAGACCCCTTTCCCTTTTGCATCCAGCCCAGTGAGATGTGGTTGCTTACAGACATTACAAAATGCTCTGAACTCTGGTTGAGATCACTGGTATTGTTAGATTTACTGTGTGAGGCATTTTGGACATATCAGGGTTGTTTCCCTTTCTCTCTTTTTCCCTCCTGAAAGGAACTAATAATTGCATCCCAAGTGATTTGCAGTCCCCCCCCTCCCCACGCTGCCCCTCACTCACAGTCTTGTCTTTGCAAATAAGCCATTTGCAAAGAGAGCAATTATTTCACTCTCTGGTTGCAGCCGGAGCACAGCAATAACACAGCATTTTAGCATTGCTTACCCAGGCAATACAAACAAGCTAAAGACAGGCAGACTGCACAGTTGCTTTTTGAAAGGGTCTCTTGGTGGTTTTGTAACACACACATTATTCCAGTTGGAGAGAGGAAGTGAATTTTTGGGGAAGGTGGGAGGGGGGGAGGGTGATAAAGAGGAAGGGAGAAGGGAATGGAACAGTGAATGTTTTGCCTGTCTTCTTGCCTCTGTGCCCTGAGTAACTGAGCCCACCACTCTCAAACCATGGTGAAAGGAAAGAACTGAGAAAATGGTGGAATGTGGAGGGATTTTTGGGGGGGAGGAGGGAGAAACATGGGGTGGTGGGAGAGGAAGGGGTGGGGGGGTGTGGAGATCCAGAATCAAATACCTTCCAGGCAGCAGGTTCTCCATAATCCAGAATGGGTCATGACTTCCTCATTCTTTTTGCTGGTTTCGTTCTCACTGACAGTTTTAGTCTTGCAAACCCCTCTGGAGTAAAGCCAGTAGTCGGTCCCCACAGCTATGGTCATCAGGCTGAAGGCAGCGAAAGCACCAACGGTGGTTAAAAGCATCTGAACACCTCTGTCAAAGAGCCCCATAATTCTTCATTATACAAATACCCAACCGCCTTCTGATTCTTGGGGTGTGTGTGTTTAATAAAATAAAAGAATAATAATTCCGACTAATAATATAATGGGTATAGAGAGAGAGATAGATATCAAAAAAGGGAGGTAAGAAAGCCCACGGAAAAGAGTGTAAATTAGAAAGACCACACGGGAAGAGGCTTGCCTTTTAAATCGGAAACGTTCTGGTTGAAATATAAAAAAAGGAAAAAGGAAAAAGAAAAAAAAAAAGAGAGAAAAGAACCAAGAAAAACCAAACAAATAAAGAGAGAACCCCCCCCAAAATGAGACGCCTTAATCCCTTTTTCTAAAATTCTGGTCTCCAGTTTCCATATGTAATGGCTAATTTGGAGATGGCTTCCACAGTGAACAGGGGAGCAGCAGCAGCATCCTCAACACAATCTCTCATTATCTGGACCTAGACAGTTAGAGACTGTAAGAGCAGAGATGCAACCTTCAGTCTTCTTGCTTAGCTCTGCAGCCTGCGCCATGAAAATCCTTTTCCTTCCCAGTTATCTTCCTTGGGTTTTTATTTTTTTTTTTTCCCGGCAGCGGCAGTCGCTCCAATCCTCTCTCACTTTTTCTTGCTTGCTTCTCCTTCCTTTCGCTCGCTCCTACCACCAAGCCAGAGTGCCCAGTATACTGTAAGCCCTTGATTTCAGCTGAACAGGTGCCGAGGTCTCGCCTCCCATGGCTTTTCCGCACAGCCGCGGCGCTCGCTCCCGGCGGAGGTGGGCGAGGAGAGAGGGGGGCTCCTGGGGCTGGAGGGTTGGGGGGGGGGGGGGGGGGGGGGGGGAGGGGGGCGCCCCCCCCCCGGGGGGGGGGGCGCAGAGCGGAGCCCAGCTGCGGCACCCCCTACCCCGCGGAGGCCCCCGGCGACTCCCGGGCCCCGCTACTGCATCAAGGCGGCGGTGGCGGCGCGGCGCTGGACGGCTCCCCCGCGGCGGCGGCGGCGGCGGTGTCGGCGCTGGCCGGCGGTGCTGCAGGACAGCTCCCCGGGCGGCGGGGCGGGCGGAGCGCTCCCGGGCCGCCGGTGCTGCAGGACAGCTCCCCGGGCGGCGGTGCGGGCGGAGCGCTCCGCGGCCCGCGGTGCTGAAGGACAGCTCCCTGCCCGCGCCGCCCGCCCTGCCCGCGCCGCCCGCGCCCCAGCATCCGCGGGCGGCAGCCGCCCTCCTCCTCCGCCCCGCTCCGCTCTGCGCGGGCAGGCAGCAGGCAGCAGGCAGGCAGCGAGGGGCGGGGGGGCAGCCTGCCCCCGCCCTGCGCCTCGCCCGGCGCTGCCGGCCCCGCGAAGGGTCGCTCCCCGGGGGCCGCCGCGGAGCTCAGGGGAAGGCGTCGCTGGGGCTCTCCCTCGCTTTCCGCCTTTTAGCCCCCCACCGCCGTCCCCCGGCTCAGCCGCCTTCGCATCCCCGCAGTAGGTGCCTGGAGCCGCGAGTGCGACCCGCACACCGCAGTTAGACCCGCACAGAAACTTCAGTCAGCCGTTTCTCTCCCCAAGAGATGGGTGAAATGTAACGTGGAAGGGTAATTTAAAAACAAGCATGTATTTCTGCTCTTATTGCTGTTGTTATGATTTTTAAGTGCTTCCTCTTCACTCTTCTCAGGTTCGCTGCAAGTTGTATATGTCTTGGTGTTGCTCGTTTTCTGTCCCTCTGCCTCCTCCTGACCAGTGTTGTGTGGACCCACTGTGTGCGTTCTGACTTTGTCTTTATAGCTTTCTGTGAAATCCCAATGCCTGCTCCAAGAAGCAGACATTTTGGGAAGATTCTTCATGAGAAAGGACGTTTTATGGTAATTACTATCATTTTGTTACGGAAAGGAACCACCAAAACGGAATACCTCCACCCCCACAACTCCCGGAAAGCAATCCACCTTTCACATCCTTGTTTTATGCATAAAGATGTATGAGCTGAATGGATGCAGCCTGAAATCTATCACTGCTTAAGTTTCCTGTGTCAGACACAACCTGATAGTACCAAGAACATACACAAAATTGTGCAATACTGACATCTAAGTATAGCATAATCCTCTCTCTCTTCCTCAGCAGTATCATTACACCAGGTTAATTACATTAGTCACCTCCTGGTTCTATACATGTAGCTGCTCATTAATGCAACAATCATAAAGAAAAGAAATAATCTAATTCTTGATGCTACCGATTTTGTTTCTCTCTGATCAGGTTCGTTGTTCAGTGAAAAGGAGACCAGAAGAGTTGCTTTAGGTTCACTGCTGTTCTGTGCGGGGGAGCAGGGCTGAGGGAAGTGGGTGCTGGGAAGTTGAACCAGTTGGAGGGCTTCAGCCATGCCGCAATTTCATAACTCCATTTATCTCTTCTCCCTTCTCCCTCTCTGTGTGCTGACTGAGACTATCCTTTCAGGACAATCTGCCCCGGGACCATTGGAAATGGAGGGCTCTGTAGCAAGCAGCCAAGGGGCCGCTGGCTGCCCTACAGACCCTTGATCATTTCCCCTATTTGGAGGGTACAATCCAGGCTGCTTTCACAGCTGAGAACAAGGTAGAGGTGTTTATCAGCAAGCACTCGTGGTGTCTGGCATCAGCCATATGCAGATCACCAGCAGCAGGAAGGAAAGGCCCTGGGGAAGGGAGAAGGGAGGGGTAATAGGAGACATTGCAGACTGAGGCCACTGAGATATTTTTTGGGGATGAACAAACCCTGGCCTAATCTGAGGGAATCCTAGCCTTGCCCTCTGCCGTAGGAGCCTGCAGGGCCTCTTTCTGCACTCACAGAGCTGCCAAAAAGCTGGGGATAAACAAGGGGGGAGGTGACTCCAAAGCATCTTTAGTAGCCTGAGTACAGCCTGCTGCAAGAGTGTGGAGGATGGTAGCTTGTGGACAGGCTCTCTGAACTGTTATACTTGGTGCAAAGGAATTTGAGAGGCAGAGAGATGCAGAGAACACCCCTAAGATGGTGGGAGATTAGGGTTCTTCAGGGATGGCCTGTGTTGAAGAGGAGGCTCTGTGAGGGTTTCTCTGGGAAAGCTATAGAAGATCACTCAAGGACCTTCCCTTCTATTTTCACTGGAAGAAGGAAGGTGCCTTGAAGAGGGAACGCATAAGGGAAGAATAAGTAGTTCTTGGGACTCTGAGCATTTTCTTTTTGTGTTGGTGGTCATTCCTCTGCAACTCTATCCAGTATTCAAATGTTCTCATTCTTCAAAGCAAGGTAGAAAATCTGGGCCAGGAGCCTGAAAAACTCTGAAGAGGAAAATACTTCATCTGGTTATTCTGGCACTCAAATCCATCAGGCACAAACGTTGCATGTGTGGATAGGAAAACCACTCTGGAAATCTGTGGAGCTCATACCTCCAAGGAAAGTGGGCTCCTCAGTTACTCTGTACTCTCAAAGAGGGGCATGTTCTCCCCGAAGAAATTGCTAGTGTAAGAAGGCCAGGTTTGCAGGGTGGCAATTTCTTTAATCTCTGGCTAAGAGAAGTGAGACCTATGAGAACTCAGCACATCTCAGGATCAGAACCAAACACGGCTTCCTGCCTCACACTTCCCCATTTCCAGAAATAATTCTCTTCCTGCTACCCTACTTATACACCCTTAGACCATTCACAATAATCCCTCTACAGTTCTAAATGCCACAGGAGAAGAATGGAACAAAGGCAATGCAAATGCCAGACTGTCCTGTGTGACTGCTTGTGCTGTGGATAGATGCTGTGCTGAGATTTCATCTTTCCTACAAAGAATCATTAAAAATGATAACACAAAACAAGAACACAGAATAAAAACACTGTGGCAGATTTTTACAAGTCGCATCTTCCTGAATAGCACAACACGGAATGACATCTATAGAAGAGTAAGGAGAGAGAAATTAATAGTCTGGAGGAAATAGAGAGATTTTAAATTACATTTTAAATTACTTGAAATGAGAAGCTGATGAGACAGGGAGCCACAGGAAGTCTGCTTCCAATGGCAAACCAAGAGTGCTGCTATTTGTGGAGAGAAGGGGCAGTGCTGTAGGAAAAAAAGGGGCATGAGAAAGATACAGGAAGCAAGATGAAGGGCACAAAGTCAGAAGGAACTCCATGGGATGGTAATGAGACTGAATAGAGTGTTTGTGGATTGAGTGCTGCAGTGGAGCTCTTTGGCACGTAGGATAAAATCAGACAGCAATAGAGTATAAAAATTGGTATCTAGGAATCTTCATCCTGGGGAGGCCAGCTCAGAAGGAGCTGCTGTAATGAGATGTAAAAGAGATGGAGTTGATGCAGCTGTATTTGCAGGCAGAGCAGAGGTGTTAATAGGCAGATGCACCAGCAGAGGAGATGTTAGGAAAAAAAAATTGGGGTTAGGGTGATGATCATAGAACTGGAAGCCAATGGGGCAGAGAAGATAGAAGTGAGATAAGGTGTAGAAAGAGAACTAAAATGTATGATAGTTCATGAAGAAAGAAAAATGTCACATATCTGTATGGCTAGACAAGCAGAGGGGGCAATCAGAGCAGCCATCACTGACATCCAAAGCTGAGGGTCCCAAAGCACCTAAGAAACGTTATTCACATCGTATCTTCATGCTGGTGGTTTTCTCAGACCAATTGAACAAACTAGCAAGCTAAGAAAAGAAGATATGTGGGTTTTTGCCAAAGAATCGCAAGTGAAGGAGCTAGAAATTGAGATGAGATAGAGGTAGGGAGATGAATACACACGGAAAAAGCCTCACTGGTCCTCTTTTCTTATCTTCAGGTTCATATAACTTGAAGATCAACTTAAAAGACAGTTTAAACGTCAAATATTCAATCCTACAGCAAAGTCATCTCTAGTGTAACACTTTCTTATAGAAAGTAAGAAAGAAATCGAGATATGGGATACAGAGATCTAACAGATAAAATGAGCATACTTCCATGCAAAAGTGGTGTGGATGCTGCCCTGAGAGTGCACAAAAACCTCATGATAGGCAGGAGTGGAACTCTGGCAGACACCAAATATGAGGTTATAATCCTGCCATACATAAATCCTTCAGTTTCTGACCTATATCCTCTTCCAAGCTAAATGTTGTGCAAACAGTTCAATTAGCCTCTCACAACCCTCTTACAAAGTAACATGTTCATTAGTTTGCAGAGGCACTGAGGCACAGAAAAATTCAGAACATAATCACAAAGCCCACCCAAGTGAAAGTGTTCAAGCTGATTTTAGTGGGATCTGGGTGCTGTTATGAATGAGTTGGGTACCCATGGATACCCAAGAGATCTGTTTCATTTTGAGTTTTGAAGCTAGAACTCCTGTGCTTCCCATGTGAGACTTCTTTTTCTCATGCAACCTTTTCTTCCATTGAATGGTAACCTTTGAAATGTTTGCTATTTGAAGATGGTTGGGGAAAAAAAAAAGTATCATCTCATGAACCCTGTGGGTTGGAGAAGACAAGAGATTCCCAGGATGAATTTTCCGCCATGATGAGCTGCTGGGATGTGAACTATTTTGCCTCCCTTTCTCTTTCCATGCTGTGCTAAGGTTTGTATGTACAGCAGCCTCCTAATCAATAGAAACAGAAAAAAAAATCAATGCCTGCAACCCATTAGCTCTAACAGAGGGCAGGCTGCTAACAAGTCACTCTAGCTAGAATTCTAGTATTTGGTAAAGTACCCACAGTAAGGATATATGCATACATATATGTACAAACTTGCTGAATAAGATTAGCAGAGAAAAGTTGTGAGAACATTCCCCCCCACACCAGTATGTCTATCCCTACGTATTGGCATACCTATGCTAAACTAAAGGCACTATCCCCCGCTCAGATGCTGTCCCTCACACTTGTCCTCTCCAGAGCACATGTTTTTCTACACTTGATTTATAATCCCAAGATACCTTCATGATGAACCATCTTGTGTATAAATAAATATGTGCCTCTACACACCCTTACCCCTGCATAAACCATACACCACAGAAATCCATCTTGAGACCCACTTATTCACAAGCATACAGCCATTGCTTTTCCTGTGCTGTATTCCCAGATCTTCCATGGAAATCCTCTTTTTTTCTTCCCAATCATGTCCAAAACAAGGCACAGACAGTTCCCACTGGTATCCATATAAATCCAACCTTGAAACCATATGCCAGGCAACAAAAAGTTGGTGAAAAGGTTATGCCACAGGGAAAGGTCTCCAGAATGCATCAGAGAGGCAATGGGTCTCACTGCCCACTGTGCCTGAAATATGCCAACAAATAACTGTGTTGCCCCCAGTAAAGCCTTTGTCCATCCATCCCCTGACTGTAAGTAGATTAGACTCTCACTCTTGATCTGTCTGTTATGGAAGTGATGGTCTCTTCTAGTCAACTTCAGAATCCTCAAGTTAAAAAAAGTCATCATTTCATGACAAATAGGTTTATGAAACACCAGTGAGGAAATGTGCATTGGCTGTGATTTAGTTCTTAAAGAAGAAAAAAAGCCTATTTTCATGCAAACATATCAGTAATCAAAAAATTGCAAAGAATAAGGCAAAAAAGAGAAAGGCCTTATTTTTTTTCTGAACTGAAGGTTTTCAGAATCTTCCTGGAAGCATCAGCACAATGATAAATGCTGAGGCAAAGGTGAGGCCTACAGTGAGGATGGTTCGTGTTGACACTGATCGATATTCTGTGATATCAATCTTTCTTTCAGTGTAAAGGGCACAGACAGGGACAGTCCAGAGGATCCTGTGCAGCCTCATCTATTCAGCATCATCATTTAAAGCCACAGCCCAGCCCAAATATGAGCTTTTGCCATCTAGTCCTCTGCAGCTACAGAGGTATCACTGGGCTTCCTTCATGGGGCAGACTTGCTCTCCTAGGTCTGGTGGTACTGACACAGGGAACCCTTCAGCAAGACAGCTATGCAGATTTTTCGTCTTCTTTAGGACATCCCTAGCTCTTCTTCTGTCAGATAGTTTAGGATATCAGGGAGAGGAATATTGAACTTTTAACTTCTCTGATGCTCAGTAATAAATCAGAGTCAAAAGAGATTCTTGAAGGAACATCCTAAGAAAAACAAGAGAAATGGTTAGTCCCTAGGATAGGTTATTTTGTCACTCTGAATTTTCAGAGGGACAAATCAAGAGCAGCCCATATCCCAACACCTATTCAGGAGTTCAGTTTTTAAGAATTTTCCTAGAAAAATTCATAATTACCATATTGCACTGATGTCAGTAACAGGTTACCAATTTTAATGTGAGAAGAGTTTATTTCTGTAGTCCCACATAGTCAGAGTGGCATCCTGTGAGATGAGTATGTACCTAAAACACTGTTTCAGACAAAGTCAGCTGATATATTGTGTCCTCAGAGCTATTGTATGAATTCCTAGGATTTGGTTTCACATTACCATTGTAATGGCTTAGGATCCCCCATGTGAATTCCTATCGAGGAAGTAGGTTAAACACATCAGATTAAGCCAGTCAAATGTTAGACTGAAGCATTATGGTGATGCATGGAAGAGTATTCCATGGATAAAAATTTGATAGAAAAGGTGGTATTCTCCGCCTTGGGAATAAAGGTCTATTTTAAAAAAGCAAGCAAAACACATACGTCTATTTAGGTTTCTAACTCCATGTTTAGACATCGAAGAACTGGCCTGATTTTCAGTTGTGCTGAGCAGTCAGCATCTCACATCAAACTCAGAGAGATGTAGGGGCTCCAAATACCTCTGAAAATGTGGACTTCTGTTTTGATATTTTAATGTAATTTTAACAGATTAAGTTTGGCCTCATAAACCAACAAATTTCTTAATAGAAATTAAATTCCAAGGCAATAGGTGGGTTCATCAGTATCTGACACTTTCAGTCATTCACTGCAGCTACTGACCACTTTTGAAAATTTCTGGGAAAGATCTGAAAGCAGAGGTTACTCATACGGTGGCAAATCATGGGAAGTGAGGAGTCTACTGCAGAGCAGAACAACTCCCAGCAGTGCACTTGGCTCATACAGTTCCATCAGACCAAGCTCAGGGCCTTGATGATGCTGGCTAAGTGGGTCTCCTTGGCAGCATTGACCCCAGCAGAGGCTGACCAACCACTCCAACCCATCCTCCAAGGGTGTGGAGTTGGGGTTCTCCTTTGCGTTTCTCTAATTTGTTTGCTCTGTTGTTGTCCACTTTGGCACAGTAAGTGAGTCTGTCAGGGGGCACAGAGAAATGTATCTCGGCCATGCTCCCCACTCCATATCAGGGACAGAGGAACACTCACAGGAGAAGACAGTTCAGAGCAGGAGAAAGGGTGGTTATTCCCTCCTGGGTTATGGTGGTGGCTGGAAGATAAGCAGTGATCTGTGAAGAGCTGGTCCTCCTCCCATGCTCATAACTACTGCATTCTTTGAGAGGACACTTTTCCAGGCTGCTTGTGTCTGTTAGATAAAACTATTCATTTGCCATCTTTCCACAAGCCAGTCTGAAGCGACAAAGCACTTCTCTATTTCACAGACCATTGGGACTCTTCTCTGCAACTGACCTATATTGGTTATAAGCTTCATTCGTTCTGGCCTGCACTCCTCTCTCTTCTCCCACATGGAGCTCATGCACTGCTCCTCCCCCTCAAACAAACACCTTTACACATCCAAGGACATTGTAAAAATAAAATGATCACAACCTGGCCCTCCGGGAACCTTGGTTTTACAGTTTGTCCCGCTCTGATGCCAACAGAATTCACAACCCAGTTCAAGAGAGACAGACAGTGAGTGAGAGAAAGCAGGCAGACAGGCACAGACAGAAGGAGATGGAGGAATCAGGGGGAGAAAAAAAGGAGCAGAAAAGGGAAACAGGGCTCCTAGTCTGGAACACAATAGAGAAAGGGGGATGGAGATACAGGGAAGAGTAAAAATCTAAAATTATAGAAAGTTGAAGGAAGAGAGAAAGAAAGAGATGAAAAAGGCAGAGGAAAGAATAGAACAGAAAGGGTTGAAGGGAAGGGGGAGAGGTCAAGTCAGGCAGGAAAGCAAGGTGTTATCTGTGACATAAGGTAGAAGAATCAACAATGTGCCTGTCAATTCGGGCACTACTTTTTCATCTCTCCTTTTCCACTGTGACTACACTCTGAGGAAAGGGCAAGAGAAGGGGGAAAATAGGATAAATTAATGCCTGAGCTGCCATCTTTAACAGTTTCTAGTAGTCAAGCAAGTACGCTTGAAATAGGCAGTCCACAGGTTGCAAATGATCAGGTACACACTGCAGTTCAGCAGGCAGGAAACAGTCTGCACTAGCACAGTGGCATTTACATTCCTGGGTCCACTGGGTCTCTCTGTGCACTGGCAGCGAGCCCTGCATGCATAAGAATGCTTCTGTTTAGTAGCAGGGAATGTGCTCTGATCTCTGCCCTGTGTCCTCTGTCAGGTTCCAATAAGAAAACTTCAGCCCCAAACGTATAAGTGCTTTCAGTCTCCCTTCTTCTCATACAAATCCCCTTCCTCCTCTCTGCCCAATGCACTCCAAGGGTTCATCTCTAGCCTTGTTCTTTTCTTCTTCTGCTTTATCTCTCCTCTTTCCTTAGGGCTCCTCTTCCTCACTGTCATTCAATAAGCTCACCCTTACTCAGTCCTGTATAAACACATGCACACACCTACAGACACGCACACACAAAATTTATCTCTAGCTCTGTAGTTATCCACTTACCTATGACTGCAGTACCTGGCTGGCACAAATCTCTCTCGCACAGACAATCCATCTATCTCCACACCATAACCCTGCCAAAACTGCCTTTCTGCCAAATCTGCCAAATCTTTCGTTCCTTCACAGCCTTTCTCTTCCTGTCCCCCAGCCAGTCCATTTCTTTGTCTCCTCCTGCATAGTTCCTTGTGTTTTTCTCTCCCTTCAATCCATTCTTCTTTCCTTCTCCCCACCTCTGCCCATCTGTCTGTCTGTCCCTCCTTCCCACAGTTCTCTCCAGCTGACACACATGTACCCCCATGTCTCTCTCCCCTTCTCTCCCCGCTGTGTTTCATCTCTTTGTGTCTCCTACACACCCAGGCCCACACTTGTTCTCTCCCATACTGAGAGGAGGCGGCAGCAAAGAATTTGCTGCTGACCGCTGCATTGCTAGGAGGCAAACACATGGCTGGCCTTGTGCAGGCCAGTTTCTGCCTGAGTGCCCCAAGTCACATATCCCCAGCATCATCTCAGGCACTGGGAAAACAGATGGTATAATAAATGAGCGCAATCTGATAAAAGGAGGAAAGGGTCCCTGCCTTGGATGCCCCTCACCCATGTAGAGACAAACATCTGACATGGGCACAGCTCTCGCTCCCATACCAGTCCAGCTTTGTGCCAGAACTAGCCAGCTGAAAAGGGCACAAGGTCTTCCTTAATACCAGATGGAGAGGAGAGGGGTAGGAAAGGGTGGCAATGGATGGAAGGACCAGTGGTTATTTTTCTGACCACAGCATAATGCCAGAAAAAAAAGCACATGGGAGGATCTAAGTAGTCTTAAGGTCACGGGGAGGGCTGTTATCATGGGAGGTGTAGCAGAATTGTGGGAACATACAGTTGTAAGGTAAGACCTCCATGTGCTGAGACAGGAGGAAAAAGGCAAGAGGCACAGACAGTGAAGAGCAATTAGATATCAAAATAGCTATGGACAGAGATGGCATCCAGTGATCACTTCTGTCTCAGTGATGAGAAAGCCACCCTTCTGGCAATCAGCTGTGAAGGCCAGCAAGAGAAACTGCCTAAGGGAAATACTCCCCATACTTTAATAGGTGCAAAAACTAGAGGACAGGGTCTATATTACTCTGCTCTTGCTCATACCAGAAATGTCCTCCTGCCCTTCCCCAGTTTCATGATATCGTTCAAGAATGCTACTTTACCTCCTCCACTGCCTCCCCAGATATCTGCATGCACAGACTTGCAACATCCTTTCTTCTGCATTTACCTGTTACAAGAAACCCAAACCCACCAGCCTTCCTTCCTCATCTAACATTTTCACATTCATTGCAGCCTCTCTCTGCTGACAACAGCACTGAAAAGCATTATCTTAACCCTGTAAGACATCTTTCCTAGATATTCTCTTCTGTTGTGCATACAAGCTGATTTTATGCCTGATGCTTCAGCTACAACCTGAATTTCAAAACCAGTTTTGTGGCCCTCAAACTGAAGTCACCCAATATAACAGAAACAAAGTCATAGATATTGCACACAGTGGCCACACACAACTGTTAGACTATGAGAAAGCAAGGTTTCACAGGAGTCAAAATGAATTAGCAAAAGCAGAGAAGGGAATCCAACACAGAAAAGAGATTCCTTCCATGCAGAGTGGAAGGTATTTTTTATTGTAGGATTTTACTCACGAACGGAGTAATTTCTACCTACCTTCCACTGACCTCACAGACACTGCATGTTTTCTATTTTTTTTGAGGTTAAATGTTGATATTCTTGGGAGGTTTTTTGCTGTATGAACTGATCATGAAGTTTCTGTTCTGAGATGCCAGTGCTCAATTTGTAGTGGGCACTTCTGCTTGGTCAGATGAGGTGCAGGTTCTCTTTCCATTCCCTGAATAGATGAACATAATGTATTCAGGATGCTGCAGCCACAGTTAGGAGTAAGTGCATGTGTTGTTCCCCCCACCATCCAAAACTAAAGAGTTTAAGTAGAAAAATCATGACACTTTCTGGCAAAAGAAAATAGAGATAGTGCAGGAATTAATTTGTGTTTTAAATATGTTTATGAAGATGTTTAGGTAACAATTGTAGACATTTATTTCCCTCCACTCAGAAATCCTTTCTGAAGAACTGTACTCAAAATGAATTTCCAACACCTCTTCACACTCTTCGACCCTGATAGTCTGACAGAGCCCTTAGCTTACCCAGTTTATTTTTTCTGGTCTCATCTGGATATGCTGTCTCCAGCCACTGCTGCTCACAGCATCACAGCTTGCTCTTCTTATCTCCCCACACTACTCCTAGGTTTATCATTCTGGATTCTTGCTATTGCCAGTGTCGATCCTGTCACACAGACTTTAACTCTTTCTGCCTTCTGTTCTAACACAGGCCTCATATCTTGAATCTAAACTGATTGCTACCACTGACCTTTCTCATCATGGCTCTGAATCCCCCAGACTGAGCTTGGCCCCGAGATCTTGGTCCTGAAAATCTTCAGTTATTTACACTTATCGCCTGCAAGGTCATTCAGCTCTACCTTGTATCCTCATTTTGCCTCAATGGCTCATGCAAAAACTACTTTTCCTCCCACTTTATTTCCATGTATCATTCTACAAGCCATGAAAAGCCTTAGGTCTTCCCATCCCTAAATCACACGCTTCCACTCTGCCTCAGCAAATCCTTTGTGCTCTTCATGAACGAATACAGACCTACATATTTCCTACACGTTCCTTTTCCCCTACTGCTCCTGCATTTCCCCTGTTTGGGACACAGAAGTGGATCACTTCTGCCTTTATACCCTTTTGCTCACAGTCCTTAACTGGAAGTCCTCTTATTGTCTATTTTTCCAGTACTTGTGCAGAAACATTACAGGCTCCACATTTCTCCAGTTGATGTATAGCTGGCTGGAGGGAAACTCATCAAACTGACCCCTTCCCTGACCCCAACTTGACATGTAGGGTCTGTTACATTTCCCTTTTAAACATTGTCAATTCAATCTCACAGACCAGGAAAGAGAGCAATTCCAGGCTTCTCCTGAAAAACAGCTCTAGGGGAGGAAATATGTGAAGTCATGGCAGAAGAATGAGAGGAAGACCCCCAAGCAGTAAAAAAAAAAACAAACAAAAACATCCAAAACTCCCACCAAAACTCCCAATTCAGAATGAGAACCGCCAGTGTCTGTGAAAGTTATACTGTGGCAAGCTCTGAAGAGCCAAGATGAGGCTGCCAGGACTCAGCTGGTGGTCTCCTGCCAGGAAATTACACTCTAGTCTGAGCAACATCCCCATCTCTCAGGTGACTTCGACAGGGAGTCACAATGGCTAAAGAGCCCTGAAAAGCCTGGAGACTGAGTAGCTCTCTTCTTTCTCCCTCCCCCAAGCGTTGTTGTTCCGGGTCAACAGAGCCAAGGGCAACTGGCACAGAAGACATTGTTCTCAAGGCAAGATGACAGCAGGAGAAGGAAATAGGACGCAAGAAGCAGAGAGATGATGTGCCCTTAGGCCAAGAGAGATGTTGCAGGGGCTAACATGGCCCTCAAAGAGCTGCTGCTCAGACTCCATCTCCAGTGCAGAAGGTCCTAGAAGTCCCTCGGCCCCAGCTTCCAAGGAGTACCATCTGCAAGATGGAAAAATTACTTGCTAAGAACAAACAGAGACAGATATTCTCCATCAAGGAGCAGGTACGAGATAGGAAAAGGACTGAGAATGCATGGGGACAGAAGGGTCCCATCATGCAGGTGTCAGTAATAGGACTGTCTTCCTGCTACTAGCAGATAACCTGCCATCACACTGCTGGCTTTGCACAGGCAGATGAGATCACAACTACAAGCAGTTGCCACCTGAACATCATAGATACAGTAATTATTAAAAGCAGAGCACAGCCTTGAGCGGGGTAAGGACCCCCACAGATCTGTGTAAGCACCAGTAGAAAGCAGTTGCTGCCTCCAGAACAGAAAAAGCAGTGTTTTCCCTGCTGTCAGCACCTGCGTCAGGCTCCTAGTTTCTCTTGAGATACAGCTCTTAATTGGGATAGATTGTACGTTTTCTGCTGCAGCCCAGCCCAGCTCCCAATTTAATTGCTAGTTTATGGTTTAGCCTGTTTTGTGCTTTCCATGCTACTTCTTTCCCCATTTAATCTAATAGAATTATAGAAAGTATTTCTGGGAGGACCTCAGGAGGCCACACAGTTTATCCTTCTGCCCCAAGGCAGTATTTCATTTTCAACAACATCATGTGTCTTTTGCTATCAGGTCAGATTGATCCAAGATGTATAGTGGGTAAAGAAATGAAGCTTACCCAGGGGAGTCAATTGGCATAAAAGACTAAATCCAGCCCTTTAAGTCACTGAAGTTATATCAGAAATAACCCTGGTCCAAATGGTGTCATTTATCAGATCAGTCTTCTAAAAGATGTCCTTTCTTAAGTTTTAAGTCTCTAAAATGAACAAATCTCTAAAAGAAACTGTTTTGACAGCCCCATTTCAGTATATTTAATGCTTTATTATGAACAGCAGTGACCACTCCATTGTTAAGACTGAACAGATCTTATCACAGTAGGATCAGCTTTGAAACTCCTATTACTCCCACAATAAAACCTGATCTTTCTGGAATTTTACATCCTGCATTTCACTGCACAGTAGTCTGGCAAGACAAAACAAACCCATTAAAGCATCTTTAATATGACAACTTTACACAAATGAATTTCCAGTAAAATTTCAGAATGTCAGACAGCTTCTTAAGGTTCTTTCTTCCAAGACAATTTGACTAAAAATTCCACTTTTGTTTTCTTTCTTCTATTAATCTCTCTAAGAAGAAATGTCTTGCAGCCTCGGGAATAGATAATGCAGAAATCAGAAGGATAAAAAAAAAAATCAGCTGGTGATGTATCAAGCTAAGTGAAGCAGGGCACAAGTATAACAGGGATTCTGAGCAAAACCATGAGGACCAAAGGAAAGGTAAGAATGAGAGGCTCCAAAGAAGAAAGAAATGGTTTTGCCTAATCAAATAAGCAAGCAGGAAAAAGGACTACATATCTATTAAAACCAGTTAAAGGTCTGTTTGTTTCCTCCCCCTTCTTTTGAAATTTCAGTTCTGGTTGAGTTGGGTCTTTTCTGTGTTGTAACACTCATGCTGAGCACCTGCAGCACTGCACAGCTGGACAAAGCAGGGGAGCTGTAAGAAGACAACAAGCTTCCTGGTCAGCAGACAGGCTTTCTGTCTTCCTCCCACTGTTCTCCACAGCGCTCATAATTCAGACATGCCAAGGCTGTAGGCAGCAAACACATATTCTCACCCTACAGATGTGACCATAACAGTTTGTAAATACAGTAAGAGAAACTTAATAATGGCTTCAGACTCTTACTCATCCTGCTTGCCCAGCTCACCTACACACCACCCTGAACTTCTTCACACAGACACAAAACTATTTTCCACAGCCTTCCCATGTCTGGCTCTCATGTTCTCTTCCTACTCTTCACTACTGGCCCCTACAATCAAGGTCACAAATAAGCTAGGAAAATAGCAACAAGCACCACCTGCATCATGCTGGTATTATATAGCACATTAGACAGGAAGGACAATATATTGTGCTTTTAAAATGCATCAAAAGGGTTGGATGGTTATTGTCAAACACACCCTTTTGAAGGACATTAAACTGTGTCTCTACATTAGTGGTTGAAATAGTCCTGTAAAAAGCAAGTTGGACAACATGCTTTAGACATCACTTCTTTTCCAATTGTAGTTATGGCCTGTGGAAGAGGGAAAGGGGCAGTGGGTGAATCCCTACTGCTAGCTAATTGGATCATACATTTCCTCTCTCAGGCAATATATCTTTCCCTGCATGGGATGCATTTTTCTTCACTAACCTCTCAAAAGCAGCTTCCCCATAAATCACAAATCACCACTGCAAGCATTCCCTTAATGAGATCCTCCAGCTTTTGCATTCATTTAATAAAACAGAATTCACCAATCTTCATCTTACTGGTGCATTTAAAGTATTTATTTGAAGTTATGGGAGGTCCTTCTGGTGCAGAGAGATGGACTCCCTGGTTAAAGATTGCATAGGATTCATTTTATTACCTATTCCCAAGGCATTCGTACCCCCTGTGTACACCAGGTCACAGGTGGCATACTCATCTGGTATGTTATTTTCAATATGAAGAAACATGTGTCTTGTTTTGTAATCATATCACCAACAGAACCAGGGGGAAATGAGCTACCAAATCAAAACAAAACTTCTTTAGTTCTTTAACTAGATCAGCACAGCATTCAAAATAACTTTTATCCTCAATAGTCAGAGGTACCAGCACCTGCAGGCAAGAGTCTACTCAGCCTATGTAAACCAACAAACAACCCCCAGGATTAACAAGACAACCCATGTAAGATACATATGCCAGTAATGTCAATCCAATTCAAAAATGAGTGAATCTTCTGGTTACCCTAAGATCACGGAGGACCCTTTCCTTCTTCGGAGAAAGCAGGAGCTTCCCAGCTGTTCTGTAATTTTTGAGGTGGCTTCTAGCAAAAGAACCTCTTCTTTTTTATTTCGTGTAGGTTGAGCTCCTACTCAACCTCTTTAGCTGGTATTCATGTTTCCTAGTTAATTCCCAGCATCAAGACACTGTTGTCAGTGAAATGAGCCCAGCTGCTTCTTCAGATTCTTGAAGTGCTTCATAAACTCTGCTACAACATCTGCAACCATATTTCTTACGTTCAATTCAATGTACTTTTCCTAGCACTGAGCATAAAAATGATTATAAACCATAAGTATAAAAGTTTTGAAACACAGATTCCTGAAAAGCCTGCCTGAAAAAATCACTCAGTGCTTACTCTCTACAAAATTCAGCTTCTCTTGCTCAAGGGAATCTACCATAATCTGGGAGAAGAGAATGGTTAAATTTTTGAAACTCTCGGTGTTAGGCTCAGTTACAAGCCAGGACCTTACCACGGATGCTTTTGCATTCTGCATTAGCACCGACTCTCACACACGCAACGTCAGCGCTCCACACAAAAGAGCAGCTCTCTCTAAGCTTCCACCCTTTCTAATATGAAACTTCTACCCAGACATGGCTGAGTCAGAGTAACTTATCCAGGCTGTCTTTCATTTCCCTAGTCTCGTTTCCACTAGCAACACCAGAACTGTGGTCTTTAATCCTAAAGTCAATGAGAAGCAGGGAGAGTTTAACAAGAAACAGGACTCTGATTCTGAGATTGAGAACTGAACTTAATCAGAACGGTATTGCCAAGTTCAGCTGACAAAAATGATACAAAAATACATAAGATGACAAAGACATAATGAAGAAAAGGTAATCTGTTCTACATTTTGGACTCGTCTTTAGAATAGAAGAGGTATTCTTGCAATTTGACCCCATTTTGCAGATTAACCAATTTGGATGTGCCTGCAGGAAGTCCTTCCCGCTCACTTCAAGGGAGGTGGCAGCCTCTGTAGAACTCCTGTGACCTGGGACCAGCAGAGGGCACTGCGTCACCAAGTGACAGCGGTACGGACGTGAGACAGTTCCCACCAGGCAGTGACAGTGAGCCATGTCGAAGGAAAGAAACATTCTAGAAATCAGAAACACGTATTAGTCACCAGCATATCACTCCTACAACTGCTAAGGGCAACACTGTTAAAACAGGCCTCAAACTGTGGGCACTCCTAGAAACACACCTAAATCCAGCTCAGGCCCCACACACCTCAGTCTCCAGGTGCTGATTTTAGGGCATAGGCCTCCTCCAGAAAATGCTTTTCAAGAGGTAGGGCCAAATCAGTCCTGCCCTGCAATGTATGTATCAGGGCTGGGTTGCTTAAGTCAAAAAGCATCTTGTCAGCTTCCTCTCTCTGTTTCCAAACCTCTAAATCCTTGCTTGTAGCAGCAGGAAGTCTGTTCAGACAAGAAGATATCAAAGCAAAGAGCTGGCAATTTCCATTCTGCCCTTCCCTTTTACTCCCCGCCTCCTCCAACCCAGCAGATTTTCAGTGAGCAGAGAACTAAGTTAGAGGACATGAAAGGAATGCTGAGGTAGCAACTTCAGAGGAGTGTCTTTCCACTTGCTTATTTCTAGTTTATTTTGAATTACCAGAAGATGACCATGAAGAAGCAAATAGCTCATCTTTTTTCTTCTCTCTGTATTCCATCCAGCAGGATTCTAGGCACCAGAAGAAGCTTAGAGGATAAATAAGTCATACCAGTCATGCTAGTGAGTGAAAAGTTTCTACTTTCTCTTTGTAGAGTTGGTGGAATAACTTTGCCAGGATGTGGAAAGGGGTCTCAAAATTTTTCATCTCCTTCTGTAAAGAAATAAGAAAGTTATGAATGACAGATGGAATAATCACTTGACTATTTATGTTCTGCTTCACAGAAGAAAGATTAAAACCGAGTTAGACGACAACGACAAACATCCACTTCCACAGGCGGTGAAAGGAGCAGATACCCACCACTGACATCTCACAGTATTCCAGGCCGTGTTTCTCAGCCCACTTCTGTGCTTCTTTCTGCTCCACAACTCGGCGATCAGCTAGGTCTGTTTTATTCCCCACTAAGACACCTGCAGAAAAAAAGACACGAAACAAGAAAAAACCCAGCCCATCAATGCTGACTCGTTAGTAATAAAGACTGGAACATTTGTAGAAGTAGCTGAAAAAGCTGGAGGTGTGGAGAAAAGGCAACAACTACCTAGAAAAGGTTCAAAAAAGGAAACATATTCATGCCTTACATGCTTTGTGATAAAAGTAAATGAGTTGGAAGAAGCTCTGACTTAAAATAAACGCTCTATGTCACATCTCAGTGGGAAAAACTGCTGTCATACAAGAGGGGAGTACATAACAAGAATCACGGCCATTTCTTACCTGGAATGTGCACCCCAACTGCTTGAGCCCTCAGCTTCTCCAACCATTTGGTACAGTTGTTGAAAGATTGCTCATTAGTGACATCATACACAAGGCACAGAACGTTGGGTTGCTCCCACTGCGCAGCAAGAAAGGAACATTGTCAGCTCTAATGAAACTGATGTTGTCAACAGCCAGGCTGTAAACACAGCAAACAGCTGCTAAGATGAAAATAAAAAGCCGAATATATAGGAATCCTATGCCCTGGCTGAGCTTTCACATTTCAAATGACCCAACTAAATGGATCACTGGCACTGGGAGAGGTGGTCTTGCTCTCTTTCCCTATTCTTGTCTGTACAGTCCTGCTCCTTTACTTGTATCCGCTCTGGCTTTCATCTGATCACTGGGGAAGCTGATTCTTCATGCTGAATCAGCACAAAATTAATCCTAGAGAAAAAAGTAGAAAGGTTTTCCTCCAGTTTGAGAAGCTGAGCCAGCTTCTAAAAGAGTCCCTTGCAAACCAGACCTAGTGCAAGGGTAAAAGTGGAATTGCCTCTGGTAGAGCAGTGAATCATTAGGTTGACTTAGCCATCTTATGAAACCTCACATCAACTGATTCTACCTCTCAAAATGAGATAACACAGTAGAGAACTGTGGCTAAGGCCACAGATATGTGAAGGAAAAAAAACAAGGACAGTATTATGCTCAAAGGACAAGAATGAATCCTGTTAGATCAAACACATCACTGTAACACAACCCCCTCCCCCACTATTGAAGTAGCAGCAAAATAGGTATTTTTCTAAGAAATAAAAATAACTTTAACCAACAGTACACAGAAATTCTCAGTTAACAAATCTGTATTTCTTTTGTAAGAAAACTGCCTATCTACTTTCCTTCCTCTGGAAAGTATTTCTCCTAATACTTCTACAAGTTTTAGAGAGGTAGAACAGGATGCGTTGGCAACTGAGGTAATTGCTCCCATTTACACTAAAGACAAAGTTTGCTACATCTGCCAGACTGAGGAGTTCAGATCTTCAAAGCAAAAGCGCTTCTTTGGAAGAAGAGGACTGTTACATAAGACTTACCAGTTTCTCCAGCATCTCAGAAAATAGATCTTTTCCTGCAGAGTCAAAAATGAAGAATTCCTGAAAGCGGAAACAGAAAGAAGGCTCTTGCCAAGAAAAATGCAGTGTAGGGAAAGGTTTTGAAAGTAAATACTGCAACTTGTAACTCCTACGTTTTGTTCAGTACAGCAATGTCATGTCCCTAAGGGACAAATTCCCCGCACTGAGAAAACTCTAGATAGAGTGAGAAAAATAAAGTTGTATTTCAAGAATGACCAATCAATGGCTTACCTCCAAGGCTCCAAGTCTGTTTTTCATCTCTACTGGAAACAAAATATGTGGAGTGGGACAGTAACCTGTACTATTTACATGAAATTATACATGTGGGTACATTCCATTAGTGGGGGGATAGGGCATTAAGGGAAAATAACAGATAAGTTTCAGCTTCTTTAGTTTCCAAGAAACGTGAACTAAACCTGAATGCCCCAAAGGACAGAACAGAATCTCAACAAATCTGGCAACAACTTTGATTTACAATGTTGTGTTGGATACGAGTATGTAAAACTTATATTTTTAAGACTGAACTAACCCTGGAGTATCAGCAATCGTACACAGTCAGGCTTATTTCCTTAATGCAACCTAATTGCCATATGAACATGCATAGTGATCTTCCATCATAATGAGACTCGTGAGGTTTGAGCTCTGGTTGTCTCTTTCTGACCCAATTTATGTCACAGAAAAACTCACCACACTATCACTTGTCTCTGGAACCGATACAGCCTTTACCAACAGATCTATGCCCGTGGTCTGTCAAGAAGAATCAGGAAAACGAGGATCAGAAGAGTTTTTAAGAGCCTGTCCAACTGCATACCAACTATGCATTGGACTGAGGCAATTCTCGTGAATCATTACAATCCCATCAAACACAAACCGCTGGGAACTCAGCAATACTCCTCAGAGCTCTGGTAACATAATCCCACCAACATGTCAAAGACTCATAGATTTGCTCAGCTGGGGGAAAAAGGAGGAGAAGAACCAAGGAGATTTGCTTATATACAGCTAAGAGCATTAGCTGAAATCTGCAGGGCTGCACCTACTCTCACATTGCTGCTCTAACACACGCCTGAGAACGTTTTGCACCAACCATGTGATCAGCTAACATATGGAACTGAGGTTATTTGTGCTTCTTCCACCTTTTATCTCATTCTGCTTTGTAGCTTGTTTGTTTGTTCTATTTCTATCCTTAACTTCTGGTTTCCATCTTTATTTCAATGAATAAACAAAATTTAGGGCTTTTTTCCTCCACATTCATATTTTCCTTTTTTTACTTTACTTATATTTACTTTTATTTTTATACTGATTCTGATTAGTCATCACCATTGATTCTTACACTGAAAGACTGCAAACTGTATCCTCTTCATCTGGGAACAGTTTCTGTAGATTATAATTATCTTGGGGCTATGCAGCACATCTTCGTGTTTGCATAGTGATAAGCACACTGTCCACATGCACATTTAATAGCTGGAATTAAAAGCCTTCTCCTTCAGCAAGGCTTTTTCACAGAGCACTCCCTAAAGGGGGAAGCTCTCTAACACCACAAAAGCTTGTGAAAACATTGGTTCGTCAGGAAAATTAACTAAATTACTCTGCATTAAGTTTCAACACCAGCACCCACATAATGTAGACTTACATAATACTAAAGGGTTTCCCTTCAGAATCGAGGGTGTAAGAGAAAGAAAACCCTACAAGATTCTACACTGAATGCCTCAACTAAAAATCATACTGATTTTGCTCTAGGTCTCCTAATTTCCTCATTCTACTTAGAAAAATGTTAGACAGCAATCAGAGCCTGTTGTGTGCTTACCAGTGTGTAGTTCTTCTGAAAATGAGCCCCATCACTGCGAAACATCTGGGCTAAAGCACTCTTCCCCACAGCTGGATCTCCTGCAAAACCAAAAACACAGTTTTTGTTTCATTCCAGAGAATCTTATTTTCCCTCAGTTCTGTTTACTATCACATGCCCTAAAAGCCTGGATGCTCTAACTCGGACTACAGGCAAGATAACTGTCATATGAAGCACACAGCAATCTAAAAGGTAATACCAACATGAGGAAATGAATACTGCCATTATGCATACTGGTGCTGACATTAGATTTATGATCTATGAACAACAGCAAAGGACTGCCAGATCAGGGTGGAACTGCTGCTTGTTCTAAAATTCATGCCTATGCCATAGCCCTTATCTAACAATTAAAATTTCCCAAATATGCTACCATGTAGAAAAAATAGCAATGTGATAAGGGACAGTGGGCTGCATAGGAGGCTTATTTCCTCTCCTTATGTTACCCATTTCCCCAGATTCAAATCCTTGTTATATACTGAGACAAAGCTGCTTAAGCTGGTAACATTCCTCAATGAACTCTTCTTGCTGATCCTGCTAAGAGAGCAGCTCTTGCTGACTCAATGCTGCTGGTGGCTCATTAGTTGCATCCTGGGCATAACAGAAGCAAATGTCAGAGAGAAAGAGCCTGCTGATTCATCCCTTTATGGAAGGAAAACCAAGGGGCTTTAGTTTTTGCTCTTCTAGAGCCAAGGCTTTCTGATATGGCTTGCACAACACTTTGGGCAAACCTGGCAGCTGCTGGCTTTGGCTGCTGCTACAAAACTCGGTAAGATCCAAAGCAATGGCAGAGAACTACAGAATTCACATATGCCCCTATTACTTCATGAAAAATATCATAACCTTTGCAAAACAAAGACTTAAGTTAATGCTTATAAAGGGTTTATAATCTCTTCACATAATGTCCTTCTAGGTTGGATAGTTAAAAGGACAGGAGCCAGGAATTAAATACCTCAGTGGTTCAAGCTTTACCCTTTAAAGGTACACTCATAACAGCCAAGCCTGGAATACAAATCTTTTACATTATGTGTTAATAAATTAACCCAGAAAGGGGTATATTTTGACCCTGTTACAGCTTCCTAGATGGTGTTTTGAAGGAAATTGGTAGACCTATCTGCCCACATAATATTACAGAGGAGGAAGGAGGTTTTGGATAGTAACAATTGCTCCTAGATGCATTAACCAAATGTAGCTCTTGTTTAAACATTTTTAGCAAGCTTACTTACTTTGAGCTGAGCTGGGCTCATAATATTTAGACAGGAAAATCTGGTAAGTCAGCTTGTTTGTTCCCTGATCAGTTCAAGCTTGTGCGGAAGACAACACTCTGTTCTGAGTGGAAGCTATTCCATATTTCAATAGACAATTAGATCGGTCTTTGTAAAATGAGAGAAGTACACACTGCTCCAAACTTTGAAGGCATCATCCAGCACAAATTCTTAACTAATGTGTTGCCTTTTTTCTATCTGACAGCCCCAGTTGTTCTTTCCCTTTCCTTATTCTTTGCCATCCTCTTTAGCCCGACACCACTATACTTCCTCAAAATAAGTTTCCTTGCCCTTTTCAATTAGTTTGGTCTCAGCTGCCAGTACTGCATCCCACAGCATATATTCTACCCATATTTCTGTTATTTTGCCAGAATCTGCAGTGTGTCCAAAATGCCTCCTACTGCCAACTGTCTCTGCAATGAAAACCTTTGTGTAGTGTCTCCACAGCAAGCTCAGACAAGAATACCTTTTACTGTGTGTCTGTAAATTACCCTTGAGATAACACAGGAATCACTTCTACTGTCAAGTTAATAGTCTCTGTTTTCCTAATAAAAGCCCTTTTCCCCTTTGACCTTGGTGCAGTTCCCAATTCTGTGAGCCATTGACTCTTCATAACCATTTCCTTAGGTACACAAAAGCTTCCTGTTCCATTTCTGATCATTTTGCTCCTACCTATGTAATTGCATTTTCTTGTTCACTTTAGGTTGTTGTGGCTACTAATCTCTTATGTCTCTTTCACTATATTGGTCTCTTCTGCAAGAGAGAAGCGATTTTGCCTGGTCTACTTCATTAATTTATTATTTTTAATAATATATGTATATTATTGTAGCACATAGGAGAGCTACATAAAGGACAGGATCTTCCTGTTGTTTGTGTTGCAAACAGAATTGAAAAGGCAGCCCCAGACCCAATCAGGATTAAGCACATAAACATGTCATCCAAAGAAAACCTATGTGATTTAAAAATGGTTGTAGAATTCGCCTTGGCAACAGTAAACAACAAAACTAGAAAGACTTTACAAAGCCTATGTATTGGAAGTAGGAAACTTCCAAATTGGAAATGATGTGCAAGTTTCAAATCTAGAAGACATGCAAGATACTCATGCTGTCCACAGCAACAGAGGCACAAGGGAGATTAACTTTTGCATTTGCCAAAGACCACACATGACTTTGTGTGAGTTCATGGTCAGCTGCTTCCGAGGTTAAAACAGGCAAACATTTTACTCTGTATGAAAGAATTTGGAGTGAAGAGTTAAAGCTGGGAGTTGACTGCACACAAAGGTTTTATGGATTTGTGCTTCTAGCTGAGGCTGCACAGAGTTTCAGTGTAGAGGGAGGGAAGAAGAAGTTTTCTTCCTGCAGTGTTAACAATCATCTGTACTTACTTTCAACAGCTCTACAATCCATTCTGACTAAATAAATCGATATCTTCACCTCACTTTTTTTCCCCCAGGTTAACCTCCAACTTGCTTGGAGAAAAAGACATGTCTGTGAAGTGCACGTGCTTCATCCTTCTATTCTTTACTTAGGCTTTACCTTTCTATCACCCTCAGAATCACCCTGATTTCTGACATGAATTTTTCACATCAGCCCAAGGCAAGACTCCGGAATGAGGCAGGACTCAGCTGTCTACCCTGCTCCCTTCACACTTTCTCCGTCCTCTGCCTTCCTTTCCACACTGCAAAAATACTCTTTTTGGTGAGGTTCCCCCCCCCCTTTTTTTTTTTCAGATCCTTTCCTTGCATTTCAGCCGGTCCGACTACGCCTCACACCCTCCCTGGGCACAGCTCTTGACACCGGGCTGGCAACGACAAACGGGATTTCCACCGCTCCCGTCCCGAGGGAGCCGAGGTCCTCACTCCTCTCCCCACCTCTTCTCCGTCGGAGCGGCCCCTCCACGAGGGGCTGCGGGAAGCCAGGCCGGATCGGCTGCCAGCCTCACCGCACCCCACGGCGCCCGCTCTGGGCCCCTGCAGCCAGCAAGACGGACGGGACCGGGCGGGCCAGACTCACCTGCCAGCAGGCACTTGGCAGCGAGCTTCACCATGGCCCCGGGCAGGCGGCGGGCCGGACAGGAGAGCGGCCGAGCCGCCACCGCGCTGAACCGCGGCCTTGGCAACCGCGCGGCCCTGGCAACCGAGCGACCGCCCGCCCATCCCGGTTGGCTGCGGGCTCTGCTCGTCAACGCCTCTCGCAGTTGTTATTGGTTCTCTTGACTTTTTCCCGCCCACCAGGAGCGCCGTCGTTCAAACCCGCCCCCCCCCGCCCCTCCCGGTGGCGCCGCGGAGCTATGGAAGGAACGGAGCTGAATTCTGCCCGGCAACTAAGTACGTCATCGGGACTCGGCTTGTTATTGGGTAGAGCACAGGGCATTGTACCACGGGGCTGAAATGAACCCTCTGGGGACGCGGCAGAAAATAGTAAAAGTAACGGCAAAGGGCTGCGGCAGCACCAAGGAGGAAAGAGGCAAGCGAGGGTGAGAAACCTCCATTTCGTGCCTATGAACCCACGGAACCCGATGTTCCGTGCGGAAGGGCCCTGGCACCCGGTGCCTTCCTGCGCATGCGCTCTGCCGGGCACTCTCCTCCCCCTCCCGCCCGCAGCCGTCCCTTCCGCCCGGTCCCATCATTTGGGTCACTTTTTCCTCGGGGCTTGGAGGTGGAGCGGGGATTGCACCAGGCTTTGTGCTTTGCTGCGGCAGATTTATAAGTCGGCCACGAGGCTTGATCAGCACGTTTAGAGCAGGCAGTTTGTGAGGCCACTGTGCCTAGAATGGAAGTTGAGCTGTGCTTCTTCTCAGCCCGGGCCAACATTTGATCCCTTATCCTTTCCTCCAGTTCACACTTTTCCTTGTGTTTGACTGTTATCATACTGACGGCGAAAGTTCTCTTTCTGATTTCTTAGTTGCTTTCTTCTTAATATCTCAGGATTTTGGTCCTTTTTTCCCCCCTTTGTTGTTTTTGTAGTCTTTCACGCTGCAGTAGGTTGGTTTCTTTATTGTTTTTCTTAATTTTCAAATATTTTTGCTAAGATCTCCCTTGACTACTAGTGAACTATTTCTCTGCCCTATTCTTATTCTTTGAACTAATCTTCTGTCTTCCTTAAGCAGTCCAGGTCAGTGGATTTGGGTTGGAGCTGAAAAAGGTGATAATAAAGCTTCCTGTGTTTTCCTCTCCTTCTAATGTCTTACGCCATCAGCAAGCATACCATTAAAAGCAAACAACACTTTTAGGGTATAAACTTCTTAGGGTATAAACTTTGCTTGTCTACACTTTGGGTTGTTTACTCTGGAGCACAGAATCTGCTTGCTGTGAAAAGTAGTGAGTAAGCTTGGGAAAAAAAGAATAATTATTAGTGCATCTATATTGGGGTTATAACATTGGACATTCCAGAAGTACTGTTGGTTGAAAATAAATTGTTCCAAGTTTTATATTAATTTCAAGGTAGTGCCTGCTTAGAAGGCAGCTTTTTTTTACCTTTGTCTAGGATGAATGACCCATTTTACATGTTTGGGACTATGTGACACATCTGCCAGAAACCTAACCAGGAAGAAAATAACATAAAAATAATGAGATCCCATAGCAAAATCAAAGGAGTATTTTATATGCACATAAAATAACACTGTTTCTCTAAAAAATTTGAAAGGGACTTCTCCAGCCTGAGTGGGTAAACCTTAATTGTAGATAATAACTGTATTGAAGTATAGTGATGGAGTCACTACTGAGGGTTCTTTTAAAAAGAAAAAGAAAAATTAATTCCAGGTCTCCTTATTGCTTTCACTGTTCTCCATCTCTGAATCCTCCATCACATAAGACAGGTGTGGCTTATTGATGTTCTCCATCACTTATGTCTAAATAGCTTCCCTCCCCTTTCATCTTTTCTGCCTTCCACTCCATCTTCCGAGAAATCCACTTGTGTCTGTGTTGTTCCATTTTTGCAATCTTTGCATTATCCTTTGTTGTCTATTTGTAATATTGTCCCAGTTTACTGACAGGTCTGTATGCGAAGGCTTTGAGGCTCCATTATGATTTACTTCAGAATTATTGATCGTGGCTGCAATGTAGTAGTATCCATCAGCATTTGCTGAGGTAAAACATCTCTAACATTTTACACTGGGATCAGTGTAATAGAAGGCATAGATTATGTTGGAAGTGAGATTTTTATTGCTGTTGAAAAATTCTGCTTGGAGTCTGGCTATGCTGCTTTCCTATTAGCACCCTGGTCCTTTATCCCATTCCCTCATTTTCTACTTACCTCTGCATGCATGTGTGCACAGAACTCTTAATGGACTTGTATCCTCTCTATTTCTTCTGTCCTTTTACCCCACACTTTTTTTTTTTTTTTACTCAATCTTGGTCTTTTCCTCCACCTGAGTTCTCACAGGTAAAAGTTGTTCCATTACCAGCTTTGACAGTGATAGATTAAGGATGGAATTACTTATCTGCACCTTGTAATCCAAACAGAATCACAGTCTGCTGTTAGCAGTCCACAGGGGTTGCTGCTGAATAAATTGGAATACTGGTAGCTGTGCTCACTGAAGCTTCTCTCATCTTGAATACGTGAGAAAGAGGGGAAGAGAAACCCTGTGGATTTAAACAAACCCACCCCCACCCCCCACCAGAGGATGATGTCCTTACCCTAGAGAAGTGTTTATTTGGTTAAACCCTGTATTTACCAGCTCAGGAGAAACAGAGCACTCTTTTTATTCACACATTTCATTTCTTCCTCAAATAAAGCAAGATTCCTGTGAGTGGAAAGCACTCCTCTCATGTGAGCAGGATAAGTTGCCCTGACAGCCACAAGACCCTGAGATTTAAAGTCACATTCCTTTAGGCAGTGGTCACAAAACAGCAGATGAACTGCACGTGTCCGTGTGCAGCTTGCATTTCGTCAGGGTACAGAAGGCAACGATGGTGGAACTGCAGCTCCAGCGGGAGTGGCAAGGAATTTTAGGCTCAAGGTAAGGCTTCGCACTGAGGATTAAACCAAGGTTGTACAGTCTTTTAGATTGATGCATGGTTTGTGTTTCAGGTTTTGTCGGGCACTTCACAAAACATACCTGTTAAAAAGTGATTTTTTTGTGAGGCAGAATTCACTGATGTTCCTAGGACTTGTTTTTGTAGTTATTCATGTATCGATGCAAACATTCTGGATACGTTCAGAGTTGGGCAGGTTACAACCTGTAACTTGAACATGCTGCCTAATAAAAGCTACTGAGGAAATACTGTAGCTTTCTTTGGAGTATCAGTGCTTCTCAGGAGGGCATTAATGTTGAGGAAAAGGAATTAGTAGGTCTTTCTGTAAGAAATCTCTTAAATACAAAGTATTTTGTCAGTTCTTTTTTAAATCTTATGTTACTAAAAGGAAACAGTGTGACAAAACAGCATCAGAATTATCTTGCAAATGGATGAATATTCAGAGTTCATGCAGCTTTTTTAATCTGTATAGATTCTTACAGGATTGGCTATAAATGTTTTTTGATATCTCTGGAGAGCTTTGAAAAACTGTAAGAACGGATGTGCAAATTTTATTGTAGATTTCCGTTCTTTACACTTTCCCCAGGCGGTGGAATAAATAGAAACTTCATCTATTTTGAGGGCTACTTCATTTGGCATCCCCCAAAATTGCCGTTTGTTTCTCAGAGTGGGGCTATTAGCACAGAAGTGAGAATTTGGATGCTTTCTCTATCACTGTTGATAATGCCATTATAGTTCCAGGTCTTCCGATTTTGCTCTTTTGTGGCAGGGACTGAGACACAGCCATGAAGGCTTTTTGGCTGAGAGTCGGTGCACTGAAATGTAAGATGATTATAAAATGGTTGAATCAGCCAAAGGATTTGTTGGCAGTTACAACAACCCTTCTGACTGATCTGGCATATCTGTCACTTGTTTCTGATCTACTCTGTTGGGAGAGTGGAAGTTAGAAATGGATGGCAGTTGTGGCATCAATGAAAAGTGGTAAATTACTAGATGTAGGGTAGGTGCCTCCACAAGGCATAAACTTGGTTTGAGTATGCTAATTGAAACTGTTGTGTCCTCTTTTCTAATGAATATGGAATGAGGGAAAGATTTTTCAAGGATACATTCAAATCCACAAGGATAAAGATAAAGAGAATTTTCAGGGAGTAATTATCCTGCATATACCTGGAAAAATTCCAGCTTGAATCTTTATTTTCTTGTTCTTGCACATGGAAGCTAAGGAAAAGTGCTGGGAGCAAACCCTAAAGTCTTTATTTATTTTTTAACAATATACCCCAAAGGATTAGATGTGGATAGTTGATCGGGGAACCGGAACTTCATACAGAAAGTTGTCTGGATCTCTCCATGGGGGATAGTCTGTGACAGACTGAGGGCTTGCTGTGGCCTTGTGTGTGGCCTGAGCCTTTCTCAGCTGTGAGCGCTGTTATTGGAGCAATTGTGTCATGCTCCTTTGCACAGAGCCGTGCACAGGGGGATTGGATGCTGGTAAGTGAGCATCAAGCACGCTCTTGCATCACGGGGAAGGGGTTAATCTGCCAAACAGAGAATATATGAATACGTGACATCTTTAAATGAGCTACCCACAATTCCAGCTCACCAGTCATTATGTGGTGATGAGGACTATGATAGCAGCTGGGAATCTTTTTTTGGATCTCTAGCTGCTGTCTGCTTAAAAAGCAGCTGCTCAGTTTACACTAATGCTGTATCTTATGTTAAAAACTGCAAGACAGATTACATTCAAATAAAATAATGAGATTTATTAAAAAATAAAAGTTTATGTTTTGCTTTATATTCTGTTTGTGCTTTTAGGATTTGAATGTTCAAGGTTCTCCCTGCAGGCATGACAGCTAGAATGCTTTTCCCTTTGCTGAAGACTAAGTGTCAGCCATGTGATTCCGGGACTTGGAGTTTTAATGGAGGAAGGAGAAGAAAAATCTTTGAGACTCCTAATTGGATTTTCAGAAGTTTACAACACTCTATTTTCTATCCTCTTCACTTTTATAGCAGGTTAAATTTTTAGGCACAAACTTTTTCACCTTAATTATGTCCTTTCTTTTCAAGGTCAATTTATTATCATGAATTTATATTATAATAAAATATCTTCTAAGCTTTTCAAATCCTCACTCTAATAATCTCCAATCCTTCCTGCACTGAATTTCCTTTTCCTCAGACCTTGAATTTGAGTTCACCCTCTGGCCTTTGTCTCAGAGCTCTCTGTCCATTTATTTCCTGCTTCAAAAGCAAGGCTCCTGCTCCTGCCTTCCCAGTAGCTGTTCAGACCAGGTACTTCCTTTCCATTTGCTGCTGAGCTTTGCTGGTCAAAATCTTTGTGGCCTTCTTCCTACAGCTGTAGGGCTTTGGTTTCTGCTTCTGATGAAGTCTTAAACTTCTGGGCTACACAGTGAACTGATAAAAATTCTGAACGAGAAGGATTCAGAGCTTGTAAAAATAGGATAAAAATTACATGAGAGCCCTTCATTGTTATTTATTCTGTGTTTTGTATTGAATAGAGTAGATGGAATTTTGGGTTAATTTTGACCTATCAGACCTTCAGTGAGAAATCATTTAAGTTCTATTGTATCAGTTACCTCTCTTTTGAGCATTCAAAATGAAGATGCATTTGAACATTAGGATCCTCAACAGCCCCCCAAAAATGTAGGCTCATTAAATCTATGGGCAATTGTCTCTTAAGACTCTGCTTTGCTAAGAAGGCTTTCACGTGTGAACAAGGAAGTTAATATATGCAGAGAGGAACAGCAAAACACTGGCTTTAGTAATGGAGGTTGTTACAGAACATAATTGAACACTGACTGCAGCAAACCTAAAAGGAGACTTGCATTACAATGACATAAAATCTTTATTTTTTCCCCTAACCTCTGATTTCAGCTGTCTGACTAAGAGCAGGTGCTGGGCAATAGCTCAGTTTCAACAACCCATTGCAGCTGAAAGAGTAGATGCAATTGTGCTGTATCCAGCAAAATTGAAAATTGCTTTAAAGGAGGGGAATGCAAATGTTTTTAAGACAGAAAATCTTCATTCATCTGCAGAAGGAAGCATAAAATTAGCATAGCCACATAATTCTTATTCCTCTTTATATTAAAGAAGTAATAACTGTGAGATAATTTGCTATTACCTATATATTTTAGCATCTTTCTAGTGATACACTTTTAAAATTGCATTGCATTGTGAAAATACAGGAAAAAGAATTCGTTAACAATTAAATGTTATAATTAAAAAATTCTTTCAGGCCAAGTTTCCAAAACTTGAAAATATCTCTGAACCATTTGGATTTTCAGCAACCTATGGACCTTCCCTCTAGCAATTAATGGTTAAGCCTTTAACATCTGATCCTGAGCCTCTCATGACCTGTCTAGAGTCATAGAATGATTTAGGCTGGAAGGGACCTTAAAGATCATCTCATTCCAGCCCCCTTGCCATGGGCAGGGACACCAGGTTGCTCAGAGCCCCATCCAACGTGGCCTTGAACACTTCTAGGGTTGGGGCATCCACAGCTTCTCTGAGCAACCTGCTTAATTAAAGAATTTCTTCCTAATATCTAATCAAAGTCCATATTAATAGAGTGTTATCATGTTCTTACCAACTGAAGGCCTAAGTATCCATTTTTAATGCCTGTTTTGTGCTACTGTAACACCAGTGAAACCAACTGTATTTTTTTACATAAACCATTAACTACTCACAAAGCATCTCCTGGAATTAGAATCTCTAGTTGTGATACGAGTTGCACAATCTGATTCAGACAAGATCCTTTCACTTAGGTTTTTCTAGGTGGGGGATGAATGAGTTTGTGAAAGAAACATCTTTTCTAGCTGCATGTTGCACAGGGTCACCAGCTTAGGCTTTCCTATTAGTTTCATAGGCCTTTCAGTATTTATATTTAGATTGTGTGATCCATTTGTTGTTGTAGTTCATGCAGTCCCTTCTGTCTTTCTAGTAGAAGGCTGTAGAAGGGACTCTAGTATTTGTATTTATATTTGCTGTCCTTAAAAGTGCATCACCCTCTGTTAAGCTTTGTTACTTTGTTAAGTAACAAATATATTAAGTAACAAATAAGCAATAACGAGAAATGTACTTCTTCCCTTGTTAAGTAATTATCCCACATTAGAAGATCCCGCAGTCAGACAGTCAGGGATTTCTAAAGGGTGTGTCTCTTTGGAGAGCTCTGCTAAAATGCTCTCTCAGAATGAAGAAGCAGCAACTCAGGTTCAAGACCACGTTAGCAATGAGAGAGCCCAGGACCTAGAGGAGGAGGTATTTTAATCACCAGCATATGCTAAAGCCTGGGCTCTGCTATCTGTGTTACCGGTAGCTCCCGAGTGGTGTTAGAACGTCGTCAATATGTGCTTTAACCTCAGCTGGAATTGATTGAAATTGATTTGCAATTGATTTGTAAATAAAAGAATGGGTTCTTTATCTGCCAACCATTTAAATCTCAGTCTAGGATCTTTTAATGAAATGGAATTGTTTTGTGCATTATGCTCATTAATAAGAATTTTGTGGGTTAATTTGTGACTTCGGTGAACCTTTAGGCATAATTTTTTATGTTATTTTGTTAAGGCAGAGCTTGTTGTAAATATTGTGCAATGCTGCAGTTTTTAATTCCGTAACAATATTAACTTTGTTTTGGACAGAATGTTGATAATGTTTAGATGCTATAGCACAGAGGCTTTGCTAAAATTCTTATGTGTGTTGCAGGAAAGGAGACCATGAACTGCATTACCAGTCTTCAAAAGTATTTAGTTTAGTCAGAAAAGGCAAAACAAGCAAGAAGATTGAAGTGTGGAAGCAATTGCAGGACATTAGACAGTGTTGAGCTCAGGACTGGTGAATAGACTGTAAATATAAATCCTAACTCAGCTTCTACGAAGTGAACAGGTGTTTGGCCTCCAGTCCATTGATTCCCAAAATAAGACATGTGGGAAATTGCTGATCCATGAAACTCCATTAAGAGCTTGGCATGACCCTTAAAGTATAAACTATTATGCATTTGTCGATTAAAGATTTAGTAATGGTAAATGGTGATTGGAAAAATCTTAAGAGTTGGTGATGGTCTGTTGATACAAACCCTTTTTGTTAAAATGCTAATGTCAGGAGGTGATGGTTTAGCTATGACTTGAGGATTTGGCTATTCTTCCTTTTGAGTTGTAGCTGAGCATGAGCTGTATTTCTTCCCTAGCAATATAGAATACCAATATGAACAAGTAGGGTCTATTTTTTTATCTGTAAACATATTTTATGTCATCCAGTTGTTTCTCATTACAAACCATTGGATATGAATCTAAGGAGAGGATGTGTATTGATTATTTTAAAATTTGTCTTCAAGATGATGGCTGAAGTCTTTTTTTTTTTTTTTGTAACTTCTGTGTTACAACAGGGAAGATAATTATGGAACACTTATTGTTCAGGGCAAAGAAGAAGATGTAAGATGCCAATTAAGAAAATTAAGGTAACTGTTTTGTGGGAAAAAGCAAATTTGCTCCTTTGCTTATGCATATGAAAATTAAGCCACCTTTCTTCACAAAATAGTACATTGCGGGGTAATGTGGATTTTTTTATTTGTTAAGCGTGCTATAATCCACACTGCTGAAAGCCTGATTAAATTTTGTAGCAAATTCTGCTTTCTTCAGGCTTTACAGCAGTTTCTGTGACAGTCTTATTAAAATAAGAGCAATATGAAAATGAATAATTTAATATTTTGTGTATAAAATGTTTTCTTATTTTGTCATAACAAAGTTTTGCATTTATTTGCTGCATTTTGAGTTACAACTAAATAACTTCCACCTACCAAGAAAATTATTAAAATTTTTTAAATTGGAAATAGGACAATTCAAGATTTGGAGAAGGTTTGGCAGAAACTTGGATGGGAAAAGTAAGAATTTAAGAGAAACATTGAAGACTCAGCAGTGAAAAAAAATAATGGTTTGATGATAATTGATAAAACAGTAATTTTGTCTCTTGGCAGAGATTTACTTATATCACACATGTATTCGAATTTTTTTTTCTTTAGTATCAGAGACATGAAATACTAAAATTTGAACTTTTAATATAAAATGCAGTTAGGGGAAAAAAGTGGGTTTAAATAGATTTTTTGAGAATTCTGATTATAAGATCTCAGAATACAGAATTTGAGTATAGGATCTGATTATACCAGATATTTGTATATTTGAACTGACCAAATGCATGTTTAGAATATCAAGTACTGTCACCATGAAAAGTAAAAATGGTATTTTGGAGGTCTCTCTACCCATTGCAACTTTTCCAGTTTGAAAGTGGGAGATATTTCTTTTCGTCTTATCCATTACTATATAGCTGAAATTTTTCAGGCCAAATTAGGCACTCGGTGTTGCTTGTTCCAGAGTGATTGAGGGAATAATGTGAAGAAAGACTGAAACAGGGATCATTGAGGTCTTCAGACTTCTATGTTAGTGAAATATTCCCATTAGTATTGTTGTAACTTGCTTTATTTCACATAATATGCTACTAATATGTTTTTTTAGACTCATTAGTGGCTCTGTTTATTTTCCTATTTGTTCTGTTGTCCTATTTTTTTGTTAAAGCCCTGGATAAAATTTCAGCTTTCATGCCATCCAGTGAAGCATTGAAATACAAATCCTTGCAGCTTCAAAGAATAGGAAGGGACTATAAAACACTTTGTGTGTTTAGTGATTTTTATGTCGATTCTCGAATTCCATGGATCTTCGTTCATGTTAATGCAACGGCGGAGTTCCTGATGCTTTTTCCGTAGCCTTGTGTGCTCCTGTAATGGCGCTTTGTTGCCACGTGAGGTCAGCAGCTGCCGAGGAAAAGCAATAAATAAACTCGCTCCACTGCAATCCATTTTCTTTTGCTTTATTTAGAATACTTAAAAATCAATACATCCTTCAGAACCGTATATACATTGTGCAAAACCAGAGGATTTCTTTTTAACGCACAGCAGCTTCAGCAAAAAGTCTTCCTTGCAAGTTACTACAGGGTGAAAATCTACAATGGCTTTAGGGAGAATTTATTGGCTTCCCGAGTAGCATTGGGTAATCGCTGTGGCAGAGGATGTGTTCTCTACAGTGTAATGGTGACAGGGTTTAGCCTTATCTTTTTGTCTGTGCTAAATTAGTGATAATAAATCTAAATCGAATAAGGTATTATTGCTACAGGGATTCATTTGGAACACAGAAATGGAAAATATCCTTCCTTTTTATTGCAGTAGTAATCAATGTTCTGTCAAGATGTGGGGAAGATGTTGCCTAAAAGGATTTTCCCCCTGCTTTAATCTTTGCTTTAAAAGCAACACAACAACAACAACAACAACAACGACAGAGGTGAAAAGCATGAACTTGGTGCCAAAGTTACTGAACGGGATTTAGGAAAAAAGTGTTGAGCTCTGCCATGGGCTTACTGTTAGTTAGTAATTTCCTTGAGCTGTGCCATAGGCTGGCTCTAGTCTAGTAATTTCCTTAGCTTGAGTCTCAGTTTCCTGTATGTAACTTCAAAGAAGATACTCACTTCTCTGGTAAATGTTAGAATAAATGTTTTTTGGTGAGATTTTTTGATTTAGTGTTTTAACAGAGGGAATGTCAACAGCAGCATCACACCTGAATCTTGGTGTCCCCTTTCCTGAAATATATATTGTTGTTTCTTGTGAATATTCCATTCTTACTGTCCTAGATAGTTGTGTAATGCTGATAGTAAACATGCCCTGTGTTTTAGAAGTGACTGCTTTTTAATAGGTTGTGAAGTTATCTCGATGTATGATTGGCACCAACTGATATTCCTGTCAAACCTCTTATCCCAAATTTCTCCTGGACCAGGCAAATTTAACAAATTATACAGACAAGGATCAATTTACTGATCACCAAACTGCAACTAGAGAGATGTAGGTTAAATATTAGGAAATACTTTTTAGCTATAACACTGATTAAGTTGAAAGAACAAACTGCCAAATTAAGTTGGGTAATTGCCATCACTAGAGATTTTCCATCACTAGAGATTTTCCAGGCTATGAGTATGCACCCATTTAGCAGGGATAGCTTAAAAATAATACAGTCAGTTTTACCACAGTTCAGAACTTGGACTGAATGATTCATTATATGCGTGTTTTATCCCAAATAATTTTTTAAATTTCTTCCCACTTTACCCTAGCTAGGGATAAAGCAGCAGGGATGTCAGCAAAAAAGAGTAACATTTTCTCTCAGTGTGTGCCAAGCCTACACAAAATAAGAAACAAGTTGTAGTGAGAGAGAAGAAAGCCCAGATTGATGTGACCTTTATTATTTTAACAGTATCTTTCAGCACAATTACAGAGTTGCAGGATTGCAGAGAACAGAGCTGGAGTATAAAATAACATAAATAAATAGAACAGGAGCCAAAGCAGTCAGCAGGAGGTGGTTGGAATTGGGCAGTGAAGGATGGGTGAAGGGTTTGCATTGGTCAAAGCCTTTATGATTCAGCCACCAGAGTTGCAAATTCTGGAGAAGGGAAAGAATTTTTAAAAATATTAAAAAAAGAAAATATAAAGAAGGAGGAAGCATATTACAATGATTACAGAGTCACTGCTGTAGCAAAAACATCACAATAACAGAAGAGCAAAGAAATCCAAGTTAATTAAAGGGAAAGTATGACTTGGGAAATCTTACAGTGAAATGAAAGGATTTTTGAGGGTAAGGGAGAAATGCTATACATGCCAGACTGTCAGGACTGTCCACTACTATTCATCTGAAGAACTTGATTAGTTCCCTGTTATTCCTTTGTAAATCTCAATGGGATGAAGGCAAGAACTGGAAATTTAATCTTGCAGTAAGATAAATTTCCTTTATATCAGAGTTTGGCAAAGAGAATCATTAATGAGTCTTTCAAAGTATTGCCTATATTATAATCATATTGCATTTAAACTCAATTTTGTAATGCCAAATTGGCTGAAAATGACAAATTACAAAACCAGAAGGGTGGTACCAACCTATGTAGCAATCTTGACCATATTGTTGAGAATGAGAAAAATTTCTGTGGTCTCAGAGGGCCAGGACTTTACCCTGTGGCTTTTATTAGTGTTACATCCATAATATTTACATAAATGTATCTATGTGCAATTTGGGGTTATTTTATGCTTTAGTATACATAATGCCTTTCAGCAGGGAGATAAAGCATGGAAAAAGCACATTTGTATCCCAGTGAATAGCTGGCTGGTTATAATTCCTAACTCCATCTAACCTTGGAGCGGTTACACATGAGAATACCTTGCACGGTTGTATGTGCCTCAGCGCGTTAAAAATGACAGACTGGAGGGAATCCCAAGAAGGGCAACAAAGATGATAAAGGGATTAGAGGGTATGCAGAGAGAGTGGTTTATGGGTTTAACATAATCAGCTGAGAGGAAAATGACAAATACGGGAGGCAGTCGTCTGTAAAGGCTCAAGAAAAAAATCACTGAAGTTTGACATAGTGAAGAGTAATGTCTGGCAACTAAGAAAGATAGAAGGTGAAAATTAGGCATTTTAAAGAATATTCTAGTGTTCAGTTGAAAAATGCTAGACTATGAACCAGTGAGATATTGACTGACTGTTGTGTGCAAACAGACAGCACTTTTGATGACATGTCCAAAAAATGTTGCCAAATGCTGACAAACCAGACTGAGAAATAAAAGTGTCAGAGGGTTTAAATTAATTCCAATTTATCCATCGTTTTGAAAGATGTAAATCCAAATTAGGATTAGTGATGCAGATTAGTTAACACAAGACATGTATAAATCCTGTACATGGTGGGTACATAGATCGAAAGTGTTGCAAACTGAATTTAAGAGATAACATAAAGTGCTTGTGATAGACACCCTGAATATTCTGGGCAGAAAAGGAGAAAGGGTATAATTATTAAATCAGTGTGTGAATAAATCCTGCAGGGAGAAACATGAACTGCAATGGATGAGACCTTTGCAAAAGGGAAAACTAACTATGTGTATACTGTTAGAAAAAATTGTCATTCTTGCTACAGCTAAATTAAATCTTTTTAATAATAATTTGTATCTATAGAATATATTTGGAAAAGGCTATTCAGACTTGCAGCCAAATATTTTCTATAGTACATTTTGATAGCAATATAATCACTTAATGGCAATATATTTCATAGGTACTTTCTGATAGCCAGCAAACCATAAAATACTCCTTCATGAATAACTGCTACATGATTTATACTTTCCCCAGGATTTTCAATATACTTTAAATATTTCAAAGATGTTCCAGTTGAATAATCTTGTAAATTAGTTCACTGTCTTCTTATGAAGGTTAGCCCAATCACGGGTGGCTTGTGGAGGCACTGCTACAAAGGGTATTCATGTATGCAGAACTTCTGAGATAAGGCACTGTATATAGTAGCCCCTGCCTGTTGGTCATTCTTGTAAATGTTTATTGCCTGTGGCCTGTTAGTAAGGGAATCCTTGTGATTGACTACATCCTCGTTTCCAGTTGTAGTTATCCTTCCAAATAAAATTATGTCTTTCTTTGCACAAATAATAGCTTTAAATTATGAGCATTTAGACTATTTTGTCATGTAACATAATTTACTAGCTGTCTTGTGTCAAAGCTCTGACTTAGGTGAGGATTGTTTCACTGTGTTCAGTACAGTTTAGTAGTATATACCAGCCTAATGCATACCCTCTAGTATTTTACTAGTATGACAGCTGTAATTACAAAGAACATGTTGTAGGCTCACGATTTCTCTCATCAGATTATGTTTTTTATATTGTCTTTGCAATAGCAAATCTGTTTAGGAAACTTCATAAGTAATGACTGACAGTAATTTGTTATGTAAGATACAAGGGCACAAAGTGGGATAAAAAATGGAGAACTACCGAAAGACTCTTCATTTTTGTCATGACTTTTACCTGTGGCAAGGTCATGACTTAACAGTTGTAATTTTGAATGCTTGATGTCACATTTTTACAACATTTAAAGGAAATAATTGAAACACTTAAGAATATTTGCAGGAGTTGAGTTGTGAGAAGGAAAAGATTCTGATTTACTGGGATAAAAATTTGGATTTGTTCTGCCTACAGTGCATGATCTTTGAAAAGTCTCTATGTACTTTCTCAAGTCTATTTATATCAAGAAACTGAAAGGCATGACTTGCATGTCCAATGCTAATACACAAAATAGATTAAAACCAACATTATGAGCAGAAATTTTAATTTTCTTTTCTCCTCTTTCTTGTAAATATTTTCTTGAAGCGTGCAGAGCTGCTTCAGCATCAATTTCCAGTCCAATCTGGAAGCTAATATTGGTAGCATTATTAGGTAACCTGGCCTGGACCTGCAACTTTTTTCATATTCATCATCATCTGTCCACATTGGTGGGGTATGGTGGGGGTATGACACCATACAGAAGATGATCATGTCTTACATGAATTGGCTGCAAGTTTTCAATTGTTTGAAACTGGCACATCAACCACAAGCTAGAACTCATGATCAGACAAGAGGTAAACTGGTGAAACTATTTCAGAGCTGAACGGTCTTGCAGGAATGAGAAGAGGTTTAAAGCAAGAGACTTAAGAAGAAATTTGTAATTTGAGACCCTAGCTAGAAGAAGGCTGATTAGGTTGGGATTAATGTTTGTGGTGATATATCTGACAAAGTTGGCTGTGTGGTGTTAGAAATCCCTGAAGATCAGTTCTTACAACTGCTCTGGGCTCCTGAGGGACAGCGTTCGAGGGCCATCTGGAGAATTAACATTAACCCCTGTGAAAGGCTGCATGCTTGTGACCATATAGTGTTGTTTGAAGCTGGTGCTTGAAACAAGGGGTAAAAGGGATGCCTGACAATTCAGTTACAGGGAAACAAACAGTTTGCAACAAAAATAGAGCATTGCAATGCTGAATATGAATGCGATGTACATTCGTGACTTTATGTTTTATTTACCTATGTGGTTATATTCTGGAACTGGATTTATGAACCAAAGGAAAAACTGGGAAGTATCTGTCCTCCTCATCCTTTGGGCACAGTCCCAAATGGGGAATGTATTTCAAGCATTTCTGGTGTAACAATTTGCTGTTGAAGTCAAATTTAAGAAATGGAAAAGAAACTTGGTAGTGTTGTACGGTAGAGATATAATCACAAGAAGCAGAAGGAAAAAGCACATCATTCTCTTCTCATTATCAAGTATAAATTCAGAGTAATTCCATTTCAAAGTTAAGGAACAATAAAAGTTGTAGAAGACAGAGATAAGGAGAAGAGGCATTTCATATTGCTTTATTACAATGTATTGGCTTTCAGGCATTGTTTCAATTTTAAGAAAAAAAGTGGTCAATCTTAAGTAAAAATATTAATACTGTATTCTCTCGTATAAGCCAAAATCATTCTGCAATATAGTTCTTTTATTCCAGTTGAGACTGATTTTGATTTGGTTTGCAGTCTTCTGGAATAGCTGAAAATTTATCTAATATGAGGTTGGTGAATCAGCTATAAGCTTACTTACCTGGATTAGGTATTCTTTTGAAAATCTTGCCCAGTAGTACTATTGTCACTAATTTTAATGTGTATAAGGAAGACCCATATAATAAAGAATAATGAATAAAATTATAATGAAATTTCAAATAATTATACCCATATTGGATTCAGCAGTGCTGCTAAAGTTTAACAGGAGCCTCCCTGAAACGCTGCACAACTGCTCCTCTGCAACCATACTATAGTCATAATCCGAGAAATTAAGAGACTTTGGTCTAGGAACAGGGGCATAGTCACTGATATGCCAATGTGCTATGAATGGGCAGTTCAGCTAATGTATCACCTGACTAATATGTCAGTGGCTGATTTTGTGTGTTGTTTTTTCAGCTTCTGAATTAGAGAGTATGTTAGTTTACTGTATTTTGCTTTTTGTTTCTTTTTTAAATTCTGTCTTTTTACAAATCCCAGAGATTAGATAACACAGAGAGATATGAGCATTTTAGGTATTTTTTTAGATTTTAACTTATGATATGGCTTATCAATATGGCAAAAAAACTTAGCAACTGTCTGTTTCTAGGTGACTTAGTATTCTGGCCACAAACTTCTACTATCTTCTGCAATGAGGAAAGTTTTAGTTCAGAATCGCATCTCTTCATGTCTCTTCCAATATGTGTCACTCACTCTCACCTCCCAGAAAGAGGAAAAAGGAGAAATTTTTTATATGAGCTAAACTGATTCATCCAAAGGGGGAATAGTAAACAGGAGTAGTTTTTTGCAGGAGAGGAAAAGTCGTTCTTTTCTTGTATTTCTCATATTCAGTAAAAGGGAGTGACAAGCTTTCTTAGCTGTGAAGACCCACATAAACACTAGCATAAGCTGGATAGACTGTTATTGTATAGAAATTCTGTAGCAAAATGGGTGTACTTTGAATTTTAAGAGCATTGCTTTGCTAAGTCATGCATTACTTTCCTGCTAACTAATCAAGCAGAAATGCTGGTACCCAGCTTTTTTTCTTTCTAAGTTTTATAGTCGAGCCTGGACCTTTGAAATTGAAGTGTCCTGATCCTCACTCCACTGATAACAGACAAATTAAACTAATTGAACTAGAATTTGGATGGGTACTTAGTCCTGCGCTGTATTGTGCCTGAACCACAGCCTGGGTTCTGTGAATTCTTGCCCCCTCTAGTGTCAGAGCTCCGCTCCTCTTCCCTAAAAGCCTCCAAGCAAGGCATGGCAAATGTAGCAGGACTTGGCATTTCATTAAACCCAAACTGTGTCCTTCAGAAGGTCACAGCCCCCAGTGATTCCTAGGTTTTCTCAGTTCTTGTATGTAAGAGTAATATTCGAACGTTACTGTCAAAGTTTACTTCTCTAATCACATACCCTCAGCGCCAATTTTACCATCACCGTCCTTGTCTCCAGCAGCCAGAAGAGCCTTCGTTTCTTTGTCTGATAGGTCTCTTCCTTCTGGGGTAAAGCCCTTCAGTACAAACCTGAAGAGGAGGCAAGGAAAAAAGGAAAGTTGGGTTGGTTTTTTTTCCCCGAGCAATTACACTGCATATTTTTTTTTTACCACTGATTTGATATGCAAGTTGGAATCCAGAGTTGTATCTTCTGTTTCTGACCTTCTTTAACATTCAGGAGAAGCACTTTACTCTGAAACTGCATTTGGCTGAAGAACTATCTGTAAGGTATTGACCATTCATGTGTTTCAGGCATCCTACAATCGAAGTTACAGCTAGATATCTCCAATACACTTTAAGATCATATGCTTAGCAAACAGCTCATATTGCACACAAATACTAGTCAAGAACTTGAAATGTATGTTATTACCTAGATTCTTGTTAACAACTCCCCCCAAAAAAACCCCAGCAACCAACCAACCAACCAAACAAACCAAACCCCACGGGGAATTAGACTCTTAAGGTGGGGTTATTAGAGAAAGGATGTATCTTTACTTACTTCAGTTCTTCCTCTTCAATGAAGCCACTTTGATCTTTATCAAGAATATGAAAAACCTTCTTCACATCTTCTGGGCTCTTCTTTTTCAATCCTACCATCTCGAAAAACTTCTTGTAGTTAAAAGATTCAGCCGCTATAGGAGATGAAAACCAGAGAAATGCTTAGAAAAATGATTGAAACATACACCAACACACACCCGTGGGTTTTTTTTTCTTTCCATGCTGCTGTTTGTCCTGTCCTGGGAGGAACAGTCGAGCCCAGCTGTGGTAGGAGCTGGATGTGACACTGTATGCAGGGTAATCGTCCATGCTTCACAGGTGCTAATGGAAATAAACGCAGGGGGAGAGGGGCAATGCCTCCGTTTTGCAAATGAAGAGCTGAGCTACAGGGGTACGAGACTTGCTCAAGGTCATACAAGTCTGTGATAGAGTTGGGAGCTGGGTTCTAACCTGCTTAGTCTCATTTCAGTGCCTTAAACATTTTTTATTTATTTTGTTTTTGCTAAGTTTTAAGTCAGAACAGACATTTGAGGGCAGACTCTGACTATTACATAGCTGTCACTTTTTGACATTTCCACCCTTGGAAAAAAAACAACCCCAAAAAAAGCTCTTGCTCAACCATGGAGCCTAGCATTGCGAGAAGTGTTTCAGAGCACACGACTGTTTCAGCTCTGTTTCGTTTTTTTCCTGGAGACTTACTAGAAATCAGTGTTGCACTTCAACCGCTAAAAGGTATGTGCAATCGTGGTGTGTGAGCTCAGATCCTGCAAGGGAGTGCTGTACGGCGCGCTGCCTGCAAGACCTTGTGAGGAACGGTCTCCGGGGAGGAAAAAAAACCCTAAACAACCCGGAGCCCTTGAAATCGGAGCCGAGATAAATGAGTTTACCTGCTCCACCTCTCCTGTCCTTTAACCGTACCCGCTTTTGTCCCACCCAGGTAGCGTAATGACTGTGATGTGGATTAGAAATCCGATACAGTGACCTCCAAAACCTGCGGTGGACTTTTTTCCCCTTCCCCGTGCATTCTTATTCCCGCCGCATTAAATTTTCCTATTACATAAAATTAAGGAAGCTCAGTCTTTCGTGATCTGCCTGACTGAGATCTGTCATTACTTGCTGCTAATTGCATCTGCTCCGATACTTGGAGATGGCCATAGGACAATGGAAGCTAATGAGTAAAACAGCTGCTCAATTGAGCAAAGCAGTTTGTGAGTCCCTCCGACTCTCCGGCTGCTGAGATGAGTCGGGCTCAGCGGGTTTTGCGCTTCTGTCTGTTCGGGAAGGTCATCGCACAGACCAGGACAGATAGAGGCGTTTCTCCGGGCTGGTGCGGTCAGCCAGGTAGTTTGGGGGAGGGGGTGGAGAACGTGCATCCGGGAGCACGATTTCTAGCGTTTCTTTGAAAGCAACCTTAACTACCTGAATCTCTGTAAGCACAGAGAAGAGGGTTTGCTGTCAGTTTTAGGGGTCGCGATGAATGAGATGGATAAGGAATATCTGAAACCCGGAGGAGTCTGAGAGGAAAGTGTGGACCGCTGCAGCTATTCGCCCTGCAGAGAGCTTCTGCAGTCGAGCAGTGCACCCGCTTGCTCTACTGTTGCCTTCTGCTCCATCCCGAAAAGCTAAATCCACCCGGGGTTTCCGCATAGGAAGTACAAGAGCGGTTTCTTATCTCCTTGAAATGGGAAACAGAGTTCTGTAATACCCGAAACTGAATTTCAGCAATGAGTGGGAAGCTGCCGACATCCACTGCTGACTTCCCATCCCACATCAAGATATAACGCAGCGTGGTTCGTCGAGGGTTTTGTTCCCTTTGAAAGTATCCTCTCCGTAGAACCAACGTCTATCTGCTGTTACTGCTTGCTTTCCTTTAAAATAAGTATTTCACCTCTGTAACGTGCAGTACAACTTTGCTGAGAATGCAGCCTTGTACTTCATAAACCTGTCAGAGGCATTCACTGCGCTTCTGAAAACACATCCTCATTTGAAATTTTGTCTAGCCGGTTCCTCTAATCTTCCCATAGCTTAAATAAATGCACTGCTATCCTAAGCTGAAGAGATGAAAGAGGGAAAAGAGAGAAGAAAAAAAAAAAGAAAAAAGCACTTACCTGAAAAGGCTCCCACAGCCTTCTTGATATCCTCAGCGCTGAGCACGTCAGTCATAGCCATCCTGCAACTGTTTGAACAGGGAAGCAAGTGCGAAAAGATTAAAAAGTGCTTTTCTCATCATTTCTGCTCATATGACCAAAGCTGCAGTGCTGTGTGGGGATGGCACACCGGGAAAGGCTGGACCTGTGCCAGCTCTATAGCTCTGCGTGGATAAGTGCCGTGGGCTGTCGCTCTCCAGTTTGCAGAGCACCAAGTAGTCCACAGACGCGAGGGTTCAGCTAAAGAGAGGGCACGGGGATGCTTTTGAGGGGACTGGGGTGGGGGAGGACGCGAGTGGGGGTCGCTCCCTGGGAGGCTGGAGCCTAAACCTTACTGGAGCAGTGCCAGAGTCTGCTGAGATACCGGCTGGAGAAAGAGTTTTGCCAAGGTCAAGTCCTCGGGTGCGGTGGACAAACTAGTGGTGCAGAGCAGAGCCTTTTCCTTTAGTAAGTCAGGACGAGCTTTACCCGTTATATTCGGTGATGAGTAAGGAACTGCAGCATATGCCAAGCTTCAAGCTGCTCTTCAGGTCGAGAAGCAAATATAATGTAGCTTTTGAACATTTGCCTTATCGTTCAAACACTTCAAACATCTCCCCCTTCTCCCTTCCCCCTCCCCGTCACACACATATTCCTTTTAGACCTCGTTTCTTTCGGGCCAGTCCATATTAAGCATCATCCTCGCTGAATTAATTATCACATGCCTGCGAATCCTACAGATCCCGTTTGTAATACACAATATGCTGCAGAATCTTCCGTGATATATGGCGAAACGAGATGCAAGGTGACAACATGCTCGTGCGGAGCTCCTGTGAGGTAGTGGGCTTCTCAGGCGGGACCGGGCACTCTACAGCAGCGTCAAAAGAAAAAAAAAAAGGATTTAGGATTTGTAATGTGTTTTCTAGGTTTGTTTCTTTTTCTCCAAGAATCTGTGCCCATTTTTCAAGGGAAATATGGCAAGAAGTCCAACTTGCTCTCAGAGTTTGGGCAGGAGCCATTAGGCAGAGATAGCCAAGGTTCGGGCCCAGTAGTAGGGCAGATCTCTGCAGGAGTATTGGCATCGCTGCTCCAGGAGAGACGGGGGAGGACAGAGCGGTGGCAGCGAGATCCCCGGGCGCGATCAGCGGGTACGGCCCGGTCCCGCTGCCACGATCACACCTTTCCTCTGAATGGGGCCGCCGGAGAGCGGCCTCGAAAAGGGGGCGGCTGGTGCAGAACCTCGGGTCGCGCTGCAGTAATTGCTCTGTACTTTTAAAAGTAAAAGCCCCATCCTTTTTTTCCGCGGCCCAAGTACAGCTATAATGGGTGAATCATTACCATGCCACTGAGCGCAGAAGGACGGAGGAGGAGGTGACATTGGGGTCTCCCCCCCTTTTTTTTCCCTTTTCTTTTTTAAACAGCGTCTCTTCGTTGTGGGAGGGACTGTCGGTTTTCTTTGGTTGGAAGTCCCCCTTCTCCCCCCTTTTCCGTGTATTTCCTGAGGTATGAGGGATGCCTGGTTTTCTCCGAGGACAAATAAGGAGACGGATGGGGGAGCCGAGTCCCTCTCCCCAGGCTGGCCGCATCCTTCCTTGATCCACAGGGAAAGAGAGGCTGAGCGCTGGGGCGCTGAAACGAGATAAACCGCAGCCCCACAGAAGAGCTCCACGCACCTTCCTGCGTGGGTCAGCAGCCCCCCTTGTTTCGGATGTGGGAGGTGGAAAGGTGTAGTAAAGACAGTACTCGGCGTACTCGGGTCTCTTGCTTTAGTGGAGTTCAGCTTGGAGAGCTGAGTTGAAAACGCCTCTTTGTAGAACAGGTTAAAACCTTGTCGTTAGTCCATTTTACACATAATTTAAGTGTAGACCAATCAATATACAACTATTTGCCAGAGATAAATGTCGAGGCCTTATGTCATTGGCGTTCCTTTACTTCTTCTTAATTGAGGGAAAAGAGAAGAATCCCTTCTTGCTCCCAGTGCAGGTGGCACCGGCCCGATACTGCATCACCCTCCTTCGTTGCGTTCAGCATCGGTGAGGTCTGAAGAGGAGATGGGCCTCAGTCTCCGCAGATTTTTCTCCTTTATGAACCTTTTGCAAACCCGTTGTTGAGGTACCCTCGTTTTTGGAGGCACAGAGCCTCCCTTTAGGTCCCTACCAACAGGAACGCACCTGACCTCCCACCAGTGAAGATGCTGTCGTTGCGGGTGACTCGTGTTTCGGTGTTAACCCCGCTCTGCTGACAAGGCAGAGCACATTTGGAAGGCTGCCCCGGGGGTAACTCAAGCAGGTAGCTGGCAGAAGCGATGCGCAGCGCTGCCTGCTGTGCTGTCAGACGCCTATCAGGTTAACTAGCCTCATGCCAAGCAAGCCGGCCACAGGCGCATTCCGTGTCTGTGTCCTGGGGATGGGAGCCCGGCGGCTCCCTCCGCATCCCTAACGATGCGCGAACTGCCCGGCTTTCCCTCCGTCATCGGATCTGTGAGGGCTCTACGGCCTAATCATGCTGTGGAGGCGAAAAGTGAGAGGTGTCAGAAAAATGAAGCTTCAGATCAGGTGGAGCCATCTGTAGAGCGTAAATAACATTTCCCCCAGCTCCCTGTCCCCTGCTCAGAAACCGTGTACCCTCCATGGCCAGAAAAGTGAAAGCAGCGACACACAGGTTTGCAAAGCGGACAGCTGGGAATCTGGCATGGGAGAGCGACCGAGGCCCATCTCTAAGCTGAGCACTGCCCCTGTTTAAGTACAACTAGCAAACTTCCAGAAGCTTGTAACACCAAGCCGTAGTCAAAACTGTTATTCTAATAAAAAAGGCGTTTCACGAATTGGCAGTTTCACACTCGACCCTTCACCTTTTTTCATCATCCCTGAGAGATGAATGACGCGTTTTCCTTTACCTCTGAGATTTTGCCAATTTTCCTGCCCGAACTATTTGCAAAATCCACACCGTGGATTTCCAAGTTGTCTGCCCAGAAGCTTTCATGTAGATCGACTCCCCCTTCCACCAGCTCCAGAATGATGAAATTCTTACTAAGTAAACTACCAAATAAATTAAGTAGAAATCGACCCACCCTTGCCAAAGGCAAACAATTCAGGGAGAGTTTCCTGAACATCACGAAGCCCGCACGCCAAACACTGAAGCAGAAAGACGGTGGTCCTTTGCAAAAAGAGTGCAACATTTCCTTTAGCTTCCTAATGACCACACCAAAGAGAGCAGCCTCATCTCATCGCTTGCGATCGTGTGTGCAGGAGAGATGCCATTTCTCTATGTGTTTTGGATGTTAGGGGTTTTTTACCAGTTCACGGCTGGACATTTCAGTAAATTCTGCTCGCCGAGTCCTTTCTTGCGTTCTCGTTCACTTTCTTTTGTTATTTTCACTTTCTCCCCTCCTCTTCTCCTCATTGCCCCCTCAATGTGTTCAGTTATTTACTCCTTTTTAATGGTCTTATCTTCTCCTTTGAAGTCTCCTCTGTGGGAAGCCATTCCTCAGTGTTTCGGAGATTTGCATCTCTTTGTTTCCGAGCTTTTGTTTGTGGAAAGGGGGATGGGGTCGGAAGGATGGAAGATATCCTAGTCTACTTTCCTTCGGGCGAAGGTCCTGCTTCTTGTCAGAAGCTGGCGAATCCACGTTTGCTGTGGAAGTTTGAGCGTTTTCTTACTACTTACCACTTGGATCTCTGCTAAGCACGCTTGAAAAGGGTGTGAGATAGGGAGGTGGTCAAAAAGAGGTGGAACTCGGGGTAGGAACCCCACTTATATAATCTCTCTCGCTCTTTCTATTTTCGGCAGGTGATACCCACTCCTCACTGGTATCAGATATTCAGGGGGTTTGTTGGCGGTGTCACATTTATCTTTCCCTTAACTAATCGAAGAACACTATTAATAATCCTTGGCGCTTACCTTCTCCTGGCTGTGAAAACTCATTACCTTGGCAAACTGATGGTCCGCTTGAAACTTTAGTGTTAAGGGGAGAGGCAAGCGGTATAAATGAGCTATTTCGAGGCAAAAAGGCAAATAACAATAAAAATGCCATTGAGACCTATTTGCCATTCTGTAATCCATCTGGGTACACGTTTCCTGATATTTAATGTGTTTCTAGCGAGGGAAAACATTTTATAAAGGACCGTGAATCATACATCAGATGAAAGTGGCATCGGGGAGATCACGATGAATCAGGACGTTCCGTTCTAGAGATGGGACTCTGCTCGTGAAGGAAGGGGATAGGAAGATGCAATGCCCTCATCCGAGTGAGGGGAACAAAGACACTCTCGGGAATTTGTCCTTTTCTCTCTTTAGCCCTGGCAGATACTATTTGAAACAAAATAGAACAGCTCTAAATTGCCTCCTGCGCTTGAAGCTGCAACATTCAGCCTTACCGCTTGGCCTTGAAGGAAGTCAGAAATATTTTTTCCCTGCAGGCAACAGCAAACTCAATTGTGTAATTCTGATTGCTCATACTTAAAGGGGCATCCAGAATCTGCATTCAGGGCCCCATTGGACAAGGTGCTATAGAAGTCTAAAAAATTTACAACCTGAGCTTTCTTAGGAGAGACAAGACATTGTAAATTAAGAGATATGATATATACAGTCATAATACATTGACTGTAACTTTTTCAGCATATAAATTTTCTTTATGCTGAGTTGCTCATTCCAGGGAAAGACACCTTTGAAGACACTTCTATTTCTACTCTGTCAAGCAATAATAACAAAACTAAAAATGCCATTGAGAGGTATTTGCTATTCTGTAATCCATCTGGGGACACTTTCTCTGATATTTAATGTTTTTCTGGCAAAGGAAGACGTTTTATAAAGGATTATGCATCAAATTTACCTGGAGTATATTTATGAATAAAAAAAGAAGATCTTTTCTGTTTCAATAGTCAAACCCAACATTGCTTAGGTTAAAAAGCAACCAAGATTTTTGTGATACAATGGAAATTATCTTTAGGGAAGGGCAGATTCTGCGAAACTGAGATTTGATTTTTCTAGCTTGCTTAATCGATCCTAGAAGTGAGAAAGGATAAATAAGATATGCATGGGATAGGAATATTTAAAAATATTTCTCTACTACCAACATAATTTTGATGCTGAGTTCTTTGATAAATTGGAAGTACTCCAGCAGCTTTAGATAATTTCTAAAGACATAGCTTTATTGAATCAAACATGACAAAGGTTAATTCAATCATTTTAGTGTTCTCTCTCTCCTGTAGTGGTTTTTGAATTTTCAGTGTGCTTCAGTAGTAGAGGAAATAATATTACTTTTCAGTAGCCTCCTTTATTTCTCACAAACACTGTGTCCAAGCTCTAGCTCAGAGCAGGTGATAATTACAGTGTGAGACAGCTGACTCATGTGGGTTCAGACGTTTCAACCAATTGGTGTGTCACTTTTGGAATAGTGTAATAATAGTATGCTGTTTGCTAAATTCAGTGATGTGGGGTTTGCCTTAAACTGTCACATATTATAAACCCTTGATGTAGTACCAAGATTAAACTCTGGTTTAGGGATACCAGTATTTCATGGTTGCTAGCGGGATGCTTCATTTCCATTTGGTAGCTGGCAGAACAACTTTTCTCTTTTACCTTCTTTTGGCAGCTTAGAGAGGATAAGGATTGTAGGACTGTCTTTTTGGCTAATGGAGTGTGACTTCCATTTCTGTCTGCTCCACTGGAATGAGTGCATTTGTCCACTGGTGACAGAAGAGCAAGTGCAGGACTAGTCATTATGATTCCTCTGTGTAATTCAGCCATGTGAAAGCAATCCTGATTAGTGGAAATCCTTTCTTATCCTTTTAGTTAGTTCTTACTAAAGCTTATTTACAAAGGGAGAAGCAGATTTATGACCACATTGACCATATAGTGACGTCTTTGTTTCATGTCAAGTATTTAATTAAAAGGCATTTTGTTCATTTTTTTCAAATAAGAAGAATACAATCAAAATCTGACACATCTAGATTATTTGTAAAAATCTGCCTGAAACTGAAAGACACGGAGAATTGTGGCAAGAGGCTCTGAGAGTTCACCTGTGTGAGCTCTCACTGAGAGTTCACCTGTGTGAAATGATAGAATTTAGGGAGGAAGTTTGTATTACAGCACTCCTTAGTTTTGGTAATGTGGTTACGTATTACTATCATCTCAATTATGTTCATTCAGGAAAAGATAAGGACTGGGTTTCCCCTTTAAAATACGTGTACAATACAGAGTTGGGGATGACCATCCATTATAATTTTTTTCCTCTTTCCCACCACACATAAATAACTGTAGTCTGAATAATAAGGTGGTCCAAGTCCCTATCAGCCAATGTACCCAATATTCTGCATGGTATCATCACAGCATTAGCATAGCACCTTAAAAAGGAAAATTACCCTGCTGCTATCTCCCATGTCTACTACTTGTGTTATAACAAACAACTTCAGTCTTCAGGTTTACCAGCCAGCCATCTTTTACTCATCGTTTCTTTTCCTTATTTGTTAAAGAAATAATGGAATGATAGAATGATTAAGGTTGGAAAATACCTCCAAGATCATAAAATTCAGCCTTTGACTGAACACCACCAGCACAAAGTGCCACATCCAGTCATTTCTTGAACACTTCCTGGGATGGTTACTCTGCCGCTTCCCTGGGCAGAATGTTCCAATGCTTAACCACCCTTTCAGGGAAGAAATTCTTCCTAATGTCCAAACTGAACCTCCCTTGGTTCAGCTTGAGGCCATTTGCTCTTGTCCTGTCACTGGTTGTCTGGGAGAAGAAGCTGACATCCACCTGGCTACAACTTCCTTTCAGGTAGTTTAGAGAGCAATAAGGTCACCATGACCCTTCTCTTCTGGAGGCTAAACAACCCCAGTTCATTCAGCCTCTCCTCATAGGACTTGTGCTCCAGACCCTTCACCAGCTCTGTTGCCCTTCTCTGGACATGGTCCAGTGCCTCAATGTCCTTGTAATCAGGGACCAAAAACTGGACACCAGATTCAGGGTGCAGCCACATCAGTGCTGAGTACAAGGGGACAGTCACTGTCCTAGTCCTGCTGTCCTCACTATTTTTGACACAAACCAGGACGCCATTGGCCTTCTTGGACACTTAGGCACACTGCTGGCTCAAAGTCATATGATTTTTTTTTTATTTGAAAGTGTATTCTAAAATTTTAGAGGCTTTATTGATAAAAGACTTTATTGATAAGAGATGTTTCTTGGTAGCCAGGTAAATTTTCTCTTATATATTTTTATTGCATCAGTAGCTCATATAAGTCTCTGGATCAGCCTTCTTTTTCTTGTCTCTCTTGGTGCTTATGCTTTTCATTTGATTTTACAAACAGCTATAATATCCCTCAGTCCTTGGGTAAGCTAAGCTATATGAAATTATTTATGTTACACCTTTTCTCATGAATCAGCCTCTCTAGACCTGTAACAATTTTTCTTATTTGTTTTTTTTTCTATTCGCCTTGTTTTGTTGGCATCTTCTTGGTACTGTGGTGCACAGCATAATATGGAGTTCCTTTGCTGTCTGAGTTTGTTGAGTATTCTAAACTGCTTGTTATAGTCTCCACCCTGTTATATAAGAATGACAAATAAGGCAAATTTGCTGCAGACCAATATGTATATACTATGTATATCTTGGTGGGTACTAACCCATCCACATTACATGTAGATTTGGAAAGAATTCACGCAACAATTTAAAATATTTTAAAAAAATATTTTGTATGCCTGCAGTATATTTTGTTTAAAAATATTTTGAAGCATTTTATAGCCAATATTTATTATATAGGAAGTTCTTTATTTCCTCTAAGACAAAGCTCAGTGCTGGTCTCACCTATGTTTAGAGGCAGGACAGGAATCCTTACAATGGCAGCATTTTCTTTGGTGTTTTGTCTCTAAGTTATGACATAGGTGTACATTTCTTCCTCCTGCTCCTGCTACCAAACCTGCCCCTTTTCACAAGGTCCTAGGTATATTGTCCCCTTTCATCTTACTTCTAAAAATGGAAGAAATATCATATTGCTATCCTTAGCTGAAATGAGACACCTTACGTGCTCTCTATAACCATAAACCATACAGTACATTGATTCAGAATTCCAGAAATCCTGTACTGAAAGCCTTTTGGAGGAGTAGGAGTAAATATGAGTTTTAATTAGTATGACAGCTGGTAATTATTGGGAAGATGAAATGTTGATACCCACATTAGAAGTTTCCCAGAATTTTAGGAGAAACCTCTCATGACAAAAGTACCACTAAACTTTTCAGGTTTGTGAATACAACCCGTAGCTTTTTCAAAAGATAAATTTACTTACTAAAGAATGTAGCATCTATTACATTTAGTCTGCCAAGGCTGTTGTGATGATGAGTACTTCTATATGTTGGAGAGGAGAATGGGTAAATTCATGGAAGAGATCCATTGAAGGTGACCAAACTCCTACAGGCCACATCCAGCTTGTGAAGCTCCTGAGCTAAAGTAGTTGAGATTTGGGATAGTATTAGGTGAAAACATCATAATGTTCCTTCAAAGGCTTTTTTCTATGTCCGCTGTTGGGGACAGGATGCTGGGTTAGAGAACTGGAAGGAAATAATTTTGATCCACAATGGTAGTTCTTATTTTCCTCAGTGTAGTTTATAATACCACATACATGTGAAAAGTGGAAGGATCAGGCAACCAGAATGTATACGGAAAGTAAACCAACTAAAAGAATGACTTACAGTACCCACAAAAAAAAAAGTCTTTTTTTTTCCAAATATAAACCATAAATGTTCACTCCATGTGTACTCTGGCTCTTTGCTTATACAATGCTCTTGAGTTCATATATGCCCTCTTTAGGCTTCATATGAGTATATTGGTTTAGGTATATATGTATTTTATACTACTACTCTGTGACTGAAAATGTCCATTATTTTACACATACTAATCATCATTTCCTTCTACAGTGGCCTATTCTTTGGTTTGCCTTGGAGAAGTCTGTATTCCTAGGACAGAAACTTAGTGGTTCCAGTTTTACTGATTTTTCCATTCCTCTGATAATTGTCTCAAAAGCTGAAAATAGCAAATGGCTGCAAGTGATATCCCAGAGGTGAGAAACAGGTCACTAATAGTCCATGCTACCAAGGGGCTTTGGGGACTCTCCAGCTTGTACTGCAAATGGTGTGGAAAAGAAAGTGAAATGTCTCACCCAAAGGAGATAATACAAATGAAAAACAGAGATAGGTGTAAACCCCTGGGGAGAGTTAGGCTCAAATTACCCAAGAAGAAAAAAAGCTAGTGCTAAAAGAGTAGGTCTGTGTATCATAACACCTCCTAGCAAATCTCAAATGGATATTTACAGCAGGAAAAAAAGCTGTTAGTCCCAGTGGGAAACCTTGACCCCAAGGTTAAGAGAATGGAAACAGTTGGTTTTCTTTACAACAGACACTTGTGGGTATCAGACATTTGTCATAATTGACACTCTGGTGGTGTTCACACTGGGATGGATAAGCCCATGTAATTATTACCACAGGGGTTATATTCCAGAAAAACTAGCACAGCAGAGCCATGGCTTCATTACTTATTCCTATTTATACTAGGCTGCTGGTGGGAGAACAGTCAAAGTACTTAGATCAGGGTAAACAGCTTTGGGGGAAATTGGACTTTAGTTTTAGCAGTTGGAATCCTGCGATAATCCAAATTTAGATAGTTATTCTTTAATTAATCTGTTGGGGTTTTTTTCTTTTTTTTTTCTTGCACTCTTATAATTCATTTCAGAGCTGTTAGTGCACAGTGAGATGGATTTAAAAGCTAGAGGTTTGTGAGGGAGTCATAACTTTCTGGATTAACAGCAAGTGGGAAGAATTTTATAGCAGTGATGCTCAAATGGCAAGTTTGGGCTTTTCCTGCCAACCTCCCAGGTGGAAATTGCTAGCTAAGGAAGTCTATAACTACTAGCAGAACAGGAGCACTGTTATGTCAGCTGTTTATTTATTGCCAATATTTCATTAGAAAACAATTCTTCCATTTACATAATTGGTAAATGAGACATCTTCTCAAGTTTAATTCATGATTTGAATCCAGCCAAGGAGAATAACAGTAAATAAATCTGTAGTGCTGTTTCAGTCACCCTGATGAAATGAGTTGTACAGCATCAGTCTAGTTGTTAATAAGCAGATACACACAAAACAAACTTATGTGCACTAGAAACATATATCCATGTAGTTCATGGCCTAAATCAGACCCAAACACTGAATTCTCCTGTGCTTTCTCTTCTTCATCTCTTTAGGTTGCCTAAGGAGAAGACTTCAGGAAGGAAACCTCTACTCTTGCTGCCTATTCTAAACTTCTTAAGAGAATGGACAGACATTCAAGTGTCAGCTTGTCCAGCAGCATTCACCTGGGATTCCCTCAGGTAAACGTCGAATTGAAAAATTGAGTTTGTTTCTTGTAACATCCTTATCCTCTGAATTAATGAGAAAAAATTATTAAAGAAAGACTCCAGGCATATTCCTAAGGGAAGTATGTTTTCTCTGCCATTTCCAGTGTATCACAACTTCTTCTTACAATTTCCTTTTAGATATTCCTTCTGATAATCATCTTATCACCTTGTTCATAATCTTATGTATTGGGATTTCTTTAGTTTCCTCAGAAAGTGAAAAAGTTTATTCTTATAGTTTAAAATATTATTTGCAAAAAAAAAATATTTATTGGACTAACCCATTTAATAGAAACTTGTATTATTTTTATATTACATTTTTTATATTATGCACATCTGAATCGATCCTCATTATGAACATAATTTTTTTTCTTGGATGTTTGTATTGTTTCTCTTTCCCAAAAATGTTCACAGTGGCAATCTCTCGTAGCAATCACCTTACTGCGGGCATTTTTGCATTCCTCCTTTCAGAAGTTTGTATGTATGTTCCTTGTGTAGGTAAAAGAAGGCTTGTAATCAAGAAGTGGTTGTAATCTAGAAGTGGAGCATCCACACAGCATGTGGTACAGATGCATCAGCACTTTTAGCTCATGTTATGGTATTTTGACAGTTATTTGTAAGAGGCAGTAGCCTCCCAGGGCCTTTGAGTTTTGATCTCAGTGGGACACAGAAGCTGCTGTCTTGAAGAAGAATGAAATATTTCAGAAAATTGAACATTAATATCTTGCTTGTGGATGAAGGAGAGACCCACAAGACACAAATGATGTGTTGGTTGGCAGCATTTTGCCTCTTTGAAATGTATCATCTCTGTTATTTTTCTGCACTTCTGTTGACAATTCTGCTCTTCAACTGGGGAAGGAAAAAACAAGTATCAGAGCATACTAAAAACCTTGTTATTCTCTGAGGTAGCGCCCCTCCATGTCTTCCATTACTATCACCTGGCTGCCTAAGAACTCGTTTTTCCAACACTTACTCCTGTTAAAGGGCAGACAACTGAAATGCCGAGAAATCCACTGTTTACGTGAGACCACACAGTACAGCGGCACAAGAAATTGCATGTTACATCCTGTCCTGGGATGATATCTTCCAGAGTGGGCCATCCTTTCCTTTTTTGTTGCTCTAGGTCTTGATGGTGAGAGGTATTGCTTGTGACAGCAGTTTGACTTTGGTGGAGCAAAGGGATCATCCCTTTCACACAGAGGATCTGTTTGTTACTTGACCTTTTCTTTGCTACCAGGTTCACCCTGTTTATTGCACAGCATGTTTTCGCTTTCCAACTGGGCTTTTTTTACTCTTTCTTAATAGAGATGGATTTGTTCTAATTATTAATATTATTCATAAACAGGAAATATAAACATATTGTAACAACGCTTAAAGCTGTGGTCACAAGAGACAGGGAAGAGAGAGTGGCTCTGCCTTCTCCCAGGAGAGGGAAAGTTTGCTAATGCCCTGTGAGGGAATGACAGATGATTTCTCTCTCAGGTTATACATGCTCTAAATCCTCGCCACCATTTTTCTCCGGCAATGAGGAGACAGATGCTGCTCTAACAGCACAGAACTTGTGCAAATCCCTTACAAGAACCTTTATTACTGCTATGAGTAAAAACAAGTGACTTGCTTAGCCTTTCATCCTATTTTTAGATAAGCTTACATTTCTGAAGGACACATTTGATCCCCTTATATGGTTTTGGCTAGTTTTCTGTTGATTTATTTTTTCCCTTTTCTTATAGTGTGATATGGGAGGATGAAGGTGGGAGAAAGTATCTGTTTCTCTGAGCTGTTGTGTTAGTATTTGTTAGCCTGACACTTTATGTGATGTGCCCAGCTCCCTTTCTAGCGATTTCTAGTAGCCATGGGAATACAGACAGCACAAATCACACTTTAGACACCCAATTTCTCTCCTAAGAAAAAACAACTTATGGAAAGGATAGAAAAATTATTTTGGAAACAAATCTTTGATTTGGCCTCAGAGTAAATGCTATGAAGTCTCTGGGGAGCAAGTTTGGTTTTATTTCACCAGTTTAGTGTAACCTGGTTTGCAAGAATTACTTTTACATCCAGGGAGCTGCACTCTCAACTCAGTTGTCTTTTTAGGATCTGAACCATCTTCCACAGTTGTTGTTGAGACTCTTGTGATGTTTTTAATGGAGATTTCACCAGGCCCCTTTTCTAGAGCTTTTCTCAGGAATTGTAATGGGATGGGAATCAATTAATACCATTGAATAATTACTTTGTAGACAAAAGGCCAGTTTGTTAGGGACTTCATTGACACTATAAAGCTATGTGGGTACTGATCTCTTGTTAGATATCAGTGACTTCTGAAAACTACTGATGTTTTAGATTGCAATTACTGTCTCTCAGGTAATAAATCTCTATCATATGCCATTTCCTCTTAAGCTTCCATATTAAATGCATGTACTTTTTTCTTTATAAGAAAGAGTACATACTGGACTGTCCTGTTTATGTTTTGGTTTGGGTTTTTGGTTTGAGGGTTTTTTTTTATTGTGATGTTTGTTTTTTTCTTTGTTGTTGTTTTTGTTGTTTGTTTTTTGGTGTGTGTGTATATATGTAAGGATACATAAGTGTCCATCTTCTGACACAAAAGAACCACAAAATTCACAGTTCTGAAATAATAAGGGATGATTATGGATTGTCATCAAAACTAACCAACTATTGATGTTGACATGCAAATTTTTAAAAACACTGTATGTTATTACTCACTAAAGGCAGGAGAGATATCTCTTCTGATAAGTACTTATGAGTGTGTAAGAGAAGTAAACATGGGAATGATTGAGTGTTTGAGGATGAAGACTGGGGAACACGCTGAGAGAGAGAGATGTAGATAAATACCTTTTCACCATGGGTGTCAGTTGGACCAGATGTCTCAAACATGCACGCAGCCTTAACTTAAGTCTGTATGCGTATATACCTTCTCCATATACAATATACACATTTGTAGAGGAAAGTATATACCTATGTGAAAAATTATGGGTATGCATGTATGTACACACCTGATGTGGATTTAAATGACAAGTTGTTTCCACAATGGAGTTCTTGCTCATATAAAATCAGGGAAATTGTTGTCATCTTGAAAAATGTATGGAAACTTTGAGAAACTTGTAGACCAAATCATGGTTCTCCTACCCTTTGATAAGTGGAACATTTGGAACTTTCTGCTCCCTACCCCAGAAGTGCATCTGATACACTGTACAGGGATTTCAAAGTTTAATTTAGCTTAACTCTTGGCTGCAATCAACTGCTGATAAATTTAGTTGGGGGATTAGGGAACCGTAAAGACTAATAGCTCCTTAAAAGGAGCCTGAAGATGAGACAGCAAAACAAAAACATCTGCTGAAGTCTGCCTTAGAATGATAGCACACCATACAGTCTGAGTTTAGAGAAATAAATAGGCTGGTTTTGGGCAAGAAGAGATTTTCGTAGATATAGACACTTTGAAAAAGAAAGCCAAATCTGTAAGTATTTAAGGGAGTTGTTCACTTTACAAAATGAAGGAGAGGATATCTTGACTGGAATCAATAGCATATAGCAAACATCCTTCTCCTGTAGTTCTAGATAATTTGCTAGCCCTTTAAAAATAGCTATTATTAACTCATTTTCCCCATTATATCTTTCTTAAGGACTGTCACATTTGCATAAAGTCTTTGGACTTCTGTGGCAGCATTAATTCAGGTGTAAATTCTTAGAGTGTGGCTACCACATCTTTTTAAATCTACCTATGGATAGTAAAAGTAGACATGTTGACCAGTACTTTATATGTCCAGTCAAAAATGGAGACTCAAACCAAATCGATACAGGAAAACTCAGACAGATATTTATTTGCAGAATAGACTTATTAGAAATTACTAGAAGTTTCTCTTCCTAGATGCTCCTTCTCACTTTTTTTATAGTGCATCACATTTCCTATATTGAACTGTAACTGGGGCCTTTTTTAAGTATTGTACTTGTATGTCTCATAGCGAGAAAAAATTCTTATACCAAAGGCACTGTGATCTTGCACAGTCTTCTTTATCCTTAACTTTTAAACCATGAATAGTCCCTCTCAAGCTAGATTTGTAACCTAAATGAGAATCCAGTAACTATTTAATGCCATATTTTCCTGTCTTCACGTTGCCTTCTGCTATCCTGCTATCTGCTATACAGATTAATTTTTTTATTGGCCAAGAGCCCAAGAGAGAACTTAGGTGAGAAAAGGTTAAAAAGAAAAAAGTATTTGAATAATTATTATTCAAACTAAGACGGAGTAATCATTTGATAAAATTTAAATCTGCTTAAAAAGAAATGTCCTTTCACAGACTGTTTAATTATCTTGTGAGTTTAGCAGCTGGATGGCTATTATCTCAACAAAGAGTTTATTGAGATTTGAAGAAGGATTATATGTAAAAGTAGAGTGTCTGCTGTTAGCCTAGCTAAATCTGATAGACTTTGAAAGCAAAAGCATAAGACAATCATCAGTAAGAATGTGAACTATATTGCCAAGGCAAGTGTGTATTAAATTTTTTTTTGTTTCATAACTATTGGAAAGACAGTGTTCAGAGTAGAAAGGTCTGCTTTGATGAATCAAAATATGGATTCAAGAGTGAGAGAAACTAATGATTTTTCTAGTATAAAAATTTCTGATGTTCATAAACTCTTTGTATATTTACATCATGATGTAGGTGGACTAGTAACCCCTGTATCTGGCGTTCAAATGTATATCAACAGTGACTTTTCTGTAACTGAGAGCAAAATGTCCCTAACTTTTCAAGTTATATCTCTGAAATACCAGTTGGAGTTAAGTAGTCATATGGTGAAAGTGTTATCTTCTGTGATTCTTGTTCTCTGAACCAGGTATATCCATAAAACTCTGCAGACTTTCTGATTGTTCATTGGTTAACAGCCTAAAGAGTCTAATTTCAAGTTGTGTAAATTTTTCTTCATCCTTTGTTTCACTGTGTCAGGCATATAGCCAGGCATGCTAAGTGTCTATTACCCTTTTATTTCTTACACTATGACTCTTGATGTCTAAAGGCCACAGCATTAGCAGGAATAAAGAGACTGAGGGTAATGGGAGCCAAGCTACTAAGGCAAAAGAAAACCTGAAGAAGTTTATTAATTACAATTAATTAATTAGCAATTAATTAATTAACAATTAATTAATTGTTAATAAAATTAGTGCAGGTCTAGTGCTTGCTGTATTCATTTTCATGGCAGACGTATTTCCCTCCTCCCCCCATTCTGGGCACTGAATACTTGATGTGTCAGGCGACATTTGAGGAAGGCTGCTCTGAGGAACTTTAGGCATCTAGCTCCCCTGATTATTTTACAAGTATCATTAGTGCAGACCAGGTTTTCCCTGGGATTACCAGGTCAGTTTATGACTTTCTTTGTCATTCCAAAGCTTCCCCACACACTTGATAGACTTGATGACAAGGGAGCTGACAAAGCAGAAGCAGGCCCAAAGCCAAATAATTAGCTTCTCTTTGCCTTAAGAAATTATTTTCCAACTCAGAGATTCAAGACTAGAAGAACAAAGGATGAGATTGGGATCAAAAAGGACAATAAAAGGTGATGTGAAGAGGCAAGCAGGTTGAGGAAGAAGATGGGATTGGAGAGGGATTAGCACCATAAGGGGAAAATGGTGAAGAAGGAAAAGTTGGAGTTCAAAGACAAAAGTATTTTCAGATGCATGAGGTAGGTAGTATAAGCAAGGCATGTAGATCAGTTGATTGCTTCTTCCTGGCAATCCAATCAGAGAATATCCATCAATACATTTGGCTATGAAGTTATTAAAGTAATGACTTTGTAAGTGTTGGTTTTAGAACTTGTCTTTCCTCCCATTCCTTTCTCCCATTCTTTTTTTTTTCTTTTTATACAAGAAATTTTATTTTATAGCACAGTACTATAGACTATCTGAAGTGTTCACAGTTGCCAAATGCATGTGAGATTTTAATTTAGGTCAAGCAGATTGTTTTGGATAATTTGACCAGTAACTGATGGAGACTTTTGTTAGCTGAAGATAGCATCTGATATTTGAATATAGAACAAAGAAGGTTAGAAGGGGCCACTGGATGTGATCTGTGCAATGAATTGCTCAAAGCTGACCTAATATAAAGGATAGGTCAAATTTGTCTAGTCAAAGTTTGCAGATTCCCCCAGATGGAGATCCCATAGCCATTCTAGGCCTTTGTTCCAGTGTCATGCTGAATTATTTTTTCTTATGTCCAGTGAGATTTTTTTGCTTGTTACATCTTGAGATTTTGTGTCCTGTCCTTTCATTGTCCACCTAGGAGAAGGGTCTAGCTGTGTTTTCTCTTTAATCCCATTTTGTTTAGTTGGATTAACAATTATATCTCCCTATTGGTCTTCTCTTTTTTGCACTAAACAAAGATAGCCTTTACTTAAGCCTGGTCTGCAAAATCGCATGTATTGTGGATCTGAAAGTATAGTTGTGCTAGGCAGACATGCTGTCAGACAGTGGAAAAAAGGCTGTGATCTATTAGCTTTTATAATGGAGAGGTCTTGGCAAGGCGTATTACCACCTCAGGACACCTACAGACTTCTAGGTACCAACACAGTATATTCCAGGCAGCTCCCCGAAGGGTAAAATCAAAATTTTTATTCATCAGTTTCCCCTTCCTATCTCCTAATGTAAATTATCCTGGTGTATCTAAGAGATATAATTTATGGCCAGCCTGCTGGCTGGTCAGCTTCATGTCTCATAAATTAGATAGCCAGACACATGTGGGTCAAGTTTAGAAATACACTGCACTTTTTTAGAGGAAAGACGGATTCTTCCCAATCCTTCCTTACATTTGATTGTTTCTACACATCCCTATTTTTTCTTCTATGTTCCTCTTTTTGTCAGCTGTGCACTGTCCCTATTTTTCCTCTCATTCTCTTCTTTTTCTGCGGTGGAAGATGGCTGTAGCAGATCAGTATACGGAGTTATCTGACTTTTATGCCTCATGTTTTGTTTATCTGACACCCCAGATATGGAATAAAGGACTACATTACTCTTCCCAGTCCTTCCCTTCTTCTCTCTACACAGGCACGTATTTCACGATGGGACAAACTGCTAAGAAAGTTCTTTGGATGCTAAAGCTTGTGATGTTCTCTTGCAGTTGAACAACAGTAAAAGAAGTCCCAGTTCTTCTCAAATTCTCAAGAAAGATTTCATTTAGTCTCAGACCAGGTTTCTACTTGATACTGCTGGTCAACATAATTATCAGAGAAGCATTAGTGAGGAGGATGCTGTACCACCTAAAGAAGTCTTTAGGCAGTGCGGTTTATTTTGTTCTGGCATGAAGTGTTTGCAGTAGGAGAAGTTATTGATATAATTCCATTATCAAAGTTCTTTTTTGTTTTTCTTTTTAACCTGAAGTCCACTGAATATGTGTTGTGGATACCATCAAGAGAAAGAAAGTTGGAGTAGGGAGAAGACAGTGGTGTGGTATTTTCTCTTCTAGCATTATTGGCACCAAAGTAGAAGTAAGTAGTATTGAAAATGGGTCTAATTCAATATTTTCTCTACTGTGGAAAGTAGATGATTCCAATAAAAGGCATCAGTAAAGATTTCTTCAGTCAGCTGGAAGCAAAGAGGGGCATCTGGCATAAAGCTTTTTCTGGTCAGTTAATGGGGATGCATCAGGTTCAATCCCCTTTTAAGTACATCAGCCCATATTTTTAAGGTTAGTTGTTCATCTTTATTTATTGGAATATATTAGAGTGCAGGCTATCTCTGTGAGATGCAGAGATGTTAACTGGGGTGGGGAAAAGAGAAACCAGATTCTCTTTTAAATCCTTGATTATAATATTGCAGAAATCACTTCTTACTCTATCTCATCAGGGTAGTATTAAAAGAGCATTGTGTCCAAAAACCTGATTTAGTTTTAGAGCAGCCAGACATAACCTAATGTGGGAAAAAAAGGGGAAAACTGTGCATCTTAAGCTGAATGGGTCTTTGTAATTGCTGGGAAATCCACTGGACCATCTGTTGCCAAACAGGACAGAGAGAGCTGGAGATAGATCCCTGGTAGATCTAAGAGCCAAAAATCACCTAAACATCCTGGACAAGTTTGGAAGCTTGTTTTTTGTTTCTTGTTTGGCTCATTTCCTTCTCCCATCCCCCATTTCTCTACAGCAGAAGCAGTGTTGAAGGGTGTGCACTCTGTCTGGCAGGCTCTTGGAGGAGTCTCTGGCCTCAAATTACTCAGCTTGAGAATTCTGTGCATAAAATTAGCAGCAGAGTTCTGTGTATTAGGTGCCAGGGAAAAATGTCACATTCAGCAGAACTCAAGAGGCGAGACGTGGAACAGAAAGAACTGGAACAGGACATCAATCCCCCTCTACCTTTTACTGTTTTGCAGCAGACATATCTGAGAGTGTCATAACTGGCTGGTTTGGAGTAAAAACTGTTTGGGTAGTAAATAGATTTTACTGCATGTTTTAGTAACAGGGATGTTTGGTTTTTATTCCCTTCCTCCTCCCTTCCTACTTTTCCTTTATTCTGAAGATTTTTTTATTCTTTGCCTTTTCATAAGGAAGGTGCTTTTCAATCATGAAGAAGTGCTGCTGACATAATTTTCTGCCTTCCTTTCCACCTTCCTGTGGTCTGATTCCTGATGAGAAACCCACTGTTATGGCACTACATTTACATCATGCAACAGCTTATACAAGTTGTTTGTAGTGAAATCTGGAAAAATAAATAAAGTGCAGGCAAACAGGGCAAAGGCACTGAAGTAGAGAGGAGCAGCTATTCAAGGACTGGATTCTATAGATACTATCTGAGTAGCAGCTATCTCATTCAGAAAAGCTATTACAGAAGAAGTCACAGTTAGAGTGTGTGTTTTGGCTTCTTTCTTACATCATAAAAGTAGTAAAATTCTTGCCACACCAATGTTATGTTGCCCTGAAGCATATGTGTGAACGAGGTTACATTAGTATCTGTATGTGGAGATGGATTGTCAGGAGACATAAATGAATTGTTTGGAGATGTACATGTGCACACATACATTTGCTGTGTTTTTCCAAGTGCCTTTGTAAGACAAAGTTATCAGGCAGTGCTGGTTTAATGTATTCCTCCTCATTCGTTCTCCCTATTGATGTCTGTGCTGTGAGATGGGCTGGGAAATTGATCTGCAGCTTAGAAAAAAATGTTTTTTACAGCTGGATTAGCTAGCTGATGTATTTTGCAGCAGAGCCTCAGAGGTGCCATGCTGTGGGGCAGGAAAAAACAAGAGTATGTGAGGACAGGGAATTTCCTAAGCTGATACCATCACCACATACTCATTTCTTGAAATCACAATTTCACAGTCCCCCACTACCTTTGTTTGGCTCAGATTATTGAAGCAATCTGCCAGCAGAATGATATTCCCAGATTAGGTAGCACTCTAGGTAGAAAGCTGTTCTTAATTTCCTTTCCTTGTTCTTTTCCATGGTAGGACAGGCCCATCAGCTACTGCTGTTTAACATATGTGATAGTTTAGCCACTACAGTCTTTTTTAAGGGTTTGAGCATCTGTTCTAAGGCCTGGCATTGGAGCATTGCTGGCACGTTTTGAAAGAACTACATTTTTATATTGTTTCTGTTTGCACTGCAGGTGGGTTGCTGAGGATAATGGCTGTAGTTTCTCACTTTTCACCTGACTTTCCCAAAGAATTATACCTCTATTGAGCATTTTTCCTTCTCACTTTCACCCTCATGAGAAAAGTATTAGTCAGCCCTATTTTACAGATGGCAGAGCTAAGGCAGAAGGAATCACACATAGCAAGCCAGTGGCTGAACTGGCTGTGGCAGTTGAAAGGTCTCTTATTTAGACCTGGCTTCACATAACGAGGCAGCCTTCTGCCTTTTGAGGTATGGGAGACACAAACTCCAGCCTTCCACACTTGAAATGGACAGACTGGCCACTGATTTGGGATTGAATTTCTTATTAGTATAGTAATTGGCGGACTCATTCTACAAGTTTATCTTTCAAGAAATAAAGGCAATAAACGACCAGTAGGTGAGGCAGCAGATGAGACAGGCTGCAAGTATATACTGTGAGGAATACTGGCAGAATTTTGAAAATTACAGGACCTTGATATTTATTGCCTCTATATTTGCCACTTACCTGCCTATCCTAATCTCTAGCCCCCTTGCCCCCTGATTTTATTAAGGAATATTGTCCCAATTTATGAACCATTAGAAAATAAACTCTCTATAATGAGCAGACTGGATATTTCTGCACCAGAAAATTGTGCTTCTTTGACTATATCGGTGTAGCTTAAGTAGTACAACTCCCCTAGGGTAAAGACAATTATACCAGTGTAAAAGTGCATATCCAAATATAGCTGAGTCCCGAATGGGAAGGTACCTTTGTACCAGTAATAACTAGGTCCACAGTAAGGGACAGATTTAATTCCTTACCTTTAGAAACATAAGGTGACAAAACTGGGAATATAGCTATTTTATAATTTATGTATATTCCTAGGGGACTGATAAAGCCTTCACAGGTGGAGTTGGCCCACTTGAGGTCTGATTTACTGGCCAGTGGTACCTGTCTCTGTTCACTGTTCAGAAAACTTCACTTAACTAAAGGCACTCATCTAAAGTTTCTAAATTAAGTAAAAGGAATTTGGTCACAGGATTTTGTCAAATGGTTGGGGAAATTAAACTGTTAGTAACAGTGTAGGATGGTTTGAATGCAGCACTGCACAAATTTTAGCAAATCCCAACCCTATTTTGCAACTTGGGAAAGTTCAGTGAATATTTTTTTTTTTTTTGAGTAATTTTAACAGGTCTTTTGAACTTGTGAAATAGATGAAGCAGGATTTTCTTTGTCTTGAGCAGCAGTAACTCTGACAGATTTTTGATTCTCAAGATGATTAGGAGACTTAAAATACAAAGACTCTCCTGCCACAAAGATGCACTGCTGGTATGTGCTAAAACTAGGTTTAAACTTCTGGAGTTATATGTCTACAACTTCTGGTTGTAGACATAGCTCTCTTAGAAATTCTTTCCTGCTTCTTTGTCTGCAATGGCCAGTTACCAGATTTTGACATTGATGTAGCTGACTGGAGCACAGGGATACTTCCAGCCCACATCTGTCATGCACAATAGTAGTGACAAGCTCTGCCCTATATCTTCCTTATTTGCCTCTTATCCTGGAAGTGATATGCTATCTGGATGAAGGAACATTCTGTTGCTGTTCCTGAGCTTCCATTTTTCTCACTTAGCCTAGTCCTGGGCATCAATATCCACCCGAGCTATGCAAGAATAGAAAGCCCGATTGCTCATTAAGGAGAAATTACTTCTAACTCTTCCAATCCAAGTTATTCTACTATGCCAGAGATAAATCCTATATATTGTTAAAGTATTTTTAAAGGAAGCAGGTTTATTTTAAAAGAAGAATTGTTTTCCACAGTGAGGAAGATCATAATACTGCTTGTGATATTGCTCTACGTAAGAAAAGGTGACAAGATCTGGCTATTGCATCATGAACTACCAAACACCAGAATGGAACTGTTGAATGCATATTTCCAATATAGCTGATAAGGTCTAAAGAAAAACCTCACTTTTCAGAGTGTTTTTTTTCCCTGCAATACTTATTCCTTGCTTTGCTAAAGCAATAGAGGTGCAAAAGCCAAGATTCAGGTACGTGATTTAGTTTGAAGTTTTGAGAAAAATGTCATTTAAAAAAAGGCTGCTTTTTCTTTAATATTTGGTTCTGTAAAGCCCTTTCATGTTGAGTAGTAATTTATTCTAGAAATGGCACCATCAAATTCGCTGCCAGGAACAGTGTTAGATGGTGACCTTTAAATTTCTTTAGTTCAAGATGGATTATTTAGTTGTGTTTATATCAGCAGGGCATGAACAGAGTCCTTTTTTGTAAATGACTACTGGTTGCTTTTCACCCTAAAAAAACAGTAATGGAAACTGTGTCCAGATTTAAGTCAAAGCAAACTTCCAAATCTCTATATATCTATACTCCTGCGTCTTTTTTACTCCCAGCACAATGTGTGACCGGGAGAGTATCCATGCACTCAGACATTATGAGCTGAGTTGTTATCTAATGAATAATACAAAACCAATCAGCTCAACTTATGTTCTCTTTGTTTTTTTCCCAAGAAGTTCAGAAAGGTAGGACAACTTCAATTTCTTTTTTTTTTTTTTTTTTTAATGGGTTTATTTTCAGCTGTCCTGAAAGCATATAGCAAAGAAAGAGGGTCTTGTTCCCATTAGGCCAACTACCTCCTAAGTATTTTGGAGCACTACCTGCAAAAACACTCTGAAGATTGCATGGTGTCAGCATATGGTCATGATTCAGCCATCTGAGGATTTTCTTAGTAGTCTCCTTTAATTAATTAATTTGTTCCTATTTCTTGCACTTAGATGGATGCCTGGTTTCTCTTGCATATGTATAAGGGCCGATGCATAGGGCCATAATGACTGTGCCAGACACGGTGTATCGATGGGTTTTCTCAAAACTGGGAGTTGACCATGTCAGCTGATGACATCGGTTACTTTTCTAGCAGAGGCACATTTCTTGATGTGGGTACTGTCATTAAGGTATCAGTTTTGTAATGGACATTTATTTCATTCATAAAGTAATTGTTTTAGCAGAGAGAGCATGTGGATTTGACTAGACCCAGACTATTTTCTCAGCCTCAATAACAGAAACTGTTACTTCTGCTATAGTAGCACAATAGAAGGAATAGAGAGAAAACTGCTGGTAGTTGAGGCACTGATTTGGCAAAGCAGTGTTTCCAATCTTAGTCTCACAGCCTTGGTGATTCCTCTAATCAATCTTCTGAGGTAGGAATTTGCCTTTTGTCAGAAAAGAAAGTCTTGACTCTGACTGAGTTTAGAACAAGAATACATTGCAGAATTGTAAACTTTCTTAGCAGGTTTAGCATTGCTCTGTCAGGTTAGCATTATTACTTGCTGTAACCTCAAGTAGAGAGTAGTGGAATTGAGCTGCTCTCAATTTGTTTTTCTCAACTTACAGCAAAGCAGTTGCATAGACAATTTGTCTGTGAGATTGTCTGTCAACTTGTTCTTGAAAAGCCACATCTCCAGGTAAACAATGAGCAAGTATTTTTGCATTATGTCATATCCTCTGTCTACTAAAAAAATGTGTGTGCATTGTATCTATATTCTCTTCCGAGAGATTTGAAAACATTAGAATAACCTTTTTACGATTTTCTTATCAAAACTATGATATTCATCAAATAGAAAGGTACCTTAGAAGCACCTTTCTCTTTTGCTTCTATTAAAGTTTACACAGGTCTTGTGCTTTCCACATCTTTTTGTGTGTGTCAGGAGGGCTCCCCTGAATTTTCATGAGTTCGTATACATTGATATTGTGATTAAGAATTCTGGTCAAGGTGATCTCTTCCTATTTCCTTCTGAATGTCAGGAGAGAGCAAGAGGACTGCAGTTATAAAACTTGATTATTGTCTCTCTCACTCAAGGGAAGAGTATAATGAGCCTGATTTAGGGTTACATGAGGGCTGCACATTTAGCAGGCCTAATCAAGAAAGCAGAGTATACATCAGAGTGTGAAGTTCTATGGAAATACTTAGGTCCAACATCATCACTTAAAACAACTCTGCTAAGTCTGTGTTGGAAGCTCAGAGTAGCACTCAGAAAATGCAGTTCAGAATTTTGTAGGTTCTCCTGGTCCCTTCTCATCAAGAGGCACTATATCCCCTCTCCAATTCTATAATGGTGCCTTCAGTTACCCACAAAAAAGAGATGGGTGAAGAATTTACTTCATTAAAATGCAGTGAAATGCAGTTACTCTCAAAGCTGATAATTACAGTTGTAAATAGAATTTTATTTTGAAGGATGCCAGTTGATTTTTTGTCCATTCAGATGGGAATTTTTGTGCTTGACAGCGGAAGGAGGAGAAGGAAGCAAATACGTATTGAACATGAAAATGGAAGAGTCTGAAATGGAGAGGCAGATACCCATGACAGCTTTTGACTAAGGCGGGTAAGCTGTGTTGCAACTTATCTACAGTGTTAGGAAATGATGAGTTCCTCATCACTTTCTTGCTTTTATTTTCTTCTTGAAAAATTGTCAGCTGATTTTATACAAATACTCTATCACTACCATTTGAGTACAAGGCAGAGCGAGCCATTACCTTATCTTTGTATGTGGCAAATGTGGATTGTTTTGAGTGCATGAAGATGAAAAGGTCTCTATCTTTCAAGGACTTACATCTCCCTTACATTGATCCATCCTTCAAAGCTCATCTCCTGTGTCTGATACCATATGTTTGACAAGGTTGAACTTTCTGATGGCACTTTCTGTTCCCATTTGAAAATTTATTCTTTAGCTCCACCTCCTGGCTCTTGGTCCATGAAAAGGAGGATTCTCAGGAATCACAGAGCCTCAAGAAGGGATCAGAAGTATTCATCCTAGCTTACGAACACTAGTGTAGGGATGCATATGGGGACATTTTAGCTGAAAAAACAGAATTTGTTGAGCCCACTCATGCTGGCTTTCAACAGAGGCAAATGTTCTGGTGGTGAGGTGGACAACAGAATGTGTGGCTCGTAGTTCCTGCTTTTTGTTAGACTTTTGGTTTCTCAACTGTGGCAGTTTTGATACATGACAGAACAGTCTTTCTTTATGACTGTTTTTTCTCTGGTACTTCCTCAATCTTGTGGGGGTGGGGAGGTACAGGAGAAATCGTCTGACACTGAAACATTAAAAAAAGATCTCTGAGGCCTTGCAAAGGAGTCTTGTTTCACACAGGAAGAATTTGACTTTGTTCATCCTATTCAACCAGGGATTGTCCAAGAAGAAGAGGAGTAGAGCTTAGCCACCTGGATTCAAGAAGCTGAACCCATGTCTCTTCCCCGACAGCTGCGAGAAAAGAGGTAGCGTGTCTCTCCCTCCTCCTGCTCCCCCACAAGCCTCATGTAACTGCTGTGATCTGTTTGTTTAATTTGGATGCAAGCATCTTTGGTGATTTTTCTTGTTATCCTAGCTTCCACACCATTAGGCCACTCAGTGTGGAGCAGTCCATTTCTTAGGTTGGAGTGGACTTTCTTCTTTTTGTGAGGAATAGTCAGCACCTAGGCCATAATGGGTAATTGTCCTCTTTATAGCTACAAACAGTTTCCCTTTTACTGGGGTTTGTGATATGACTAATTATGTCTCCATAACCACATCCTTCTTCACAATAAGGGATAGTATTTACTGTGTTGTGGGTGGTGCTGATTCATGGCATTCTCCTCGAACAGCAAACTATTGAAGACCTTGCATCATTACTTCATCCTTTCAAATGGAAACACCTGTTTGGGATATTCTCCTGGCAGGATAAACCAAGAGAACTGACAGCTTTTTTTTTTGTATTATCGGAATATTTAACATTATGTCAGCTTGGAATTTCTTAGATGATCCTTTTAAAAGTTTCTCTCTACCTCATTTGTTACCCTTTTTTCCTCATTCCTGATGCTTTTTTTACTTAGGTGTTAATATAAATACCCCTCTAACAACACTGAATTATAAGACTGAAGAAAAGGTGAATTTGTCTTCTGCTTGTCAAAGCTGTTGTACCAGGGAGAAGGTCACAGACAAAAAAGCACCTGCCAGTCCTTGCTGTTATGTTGTGTGGGCATTATAGACAAGTAATATGACTTTGTAGTAATATGGCTGCAGCGGCCACAAAAACGCACACTCAGTCAGTTGACAGGCAGCGAGCACTTTATTTACAGAAGGCTTAGTTTTATAGTCTTTTCCTTCTGTCCACGCACAAATATACCATATCTCATTGGTTAAGTGTTCTTGTTCACGTGCCTAAGCTCCTTTTCTAATAGGCGGTCAGCATTCCTTCACGTGCTGGCAACTCTCAAAACAACACCTGTTATTTACTGCAGTTCTTCTTCCTTTTCTGTTTTTTTCATCTTCAGTGTTTACATTCCTTTACAATCTCATAGCTGTAACTGCTCAAATTGAAGGCCTAAGCTGTCTACAGCTCAGTTGTTTCCCTCATACGGCTGCTCTTTAGGTGCTCCTGCAAGGATCCTTCCTTCTCTTTTGCTTCAAATCCAATACTTTCTAAGATCTGCAAAGCTTTTTCTAACCCTGCCTACTATCATATGTTCCTTCACACATTTTTGACATTTTCAAACAAGTGTCTTTGCTCTTACTTCAGGTTGTCTGCTGTGAAGGTTAACGTCAAGATCACGGGTTCGATCCCTGTACGGGCTTAAGAGCTGGATTCAATGACCCTTGTGGGTCCCTTCTAACTCAGAGTATTCTGTGATTCTGTGATGAATCTTATCTATTGTGACTGGGAGATCTCCCTGTAAATATTTGCTAGCCTACTCATTCTTTTTAAAAACCTCTTTAAGAGTTTGCTTTATTGTGATGTTTACAAGAAAATGTAACAACATTTTGACAGCTGGTGCAGGCACCACTAGTTATGATATAGAATAATACTATGTTTGTCTTTCTTTGCTCTTATTCTGTTTGTGCTTATCCTTTGTTTCTTATCTTATATGTACAAGGTACGTGGTATGAATCTTGCACACGAAGTGTAAGGTTTTTAGGAATTAGCTTTGTGCTGTCAGTTTCTACAGCACCTAGCACAACAAGCTCTTTTCTCAGAACTGTTTCCTATTCCCTACAGTAATGCAGTAATAATAACAGTATAAATCATGATATATAATGATCTCCCTAGAATAAGATATACTGCGGCAGAGTTATTACTATAAGTCTTCTAAATGCTGTAGGAAGGATTAAGAATGCATCCACAGTTGATCACATTTTGCAGGAAAAGCTTAGCAGCTCAAGCATTTTTTTTTTTTTGTAGTTCTGCTCCTCTAGAAAGCCTAGGAATGATAAGGGTGGTTTTCAGGCATGTTGAATCCTCACAGTGGTCACTGACTTTGCTGAACTTACAGAAACTTGAAATCTTGAGATCAGACCTCCAGAGGAAGAGAAAGACACCAGGATTTTCTAGCTTCTTGATTTTGACAGTAAATAATGTGATATTGCCTTTGTTCTGTATGGCACAGAGACCTCGAAGGCTAATACCAGTATGAGTAACCTAAATCTTTTGTTCTTGCTTCACAGTGATTTTGACCAGCTTCCAGATGATGTACCTGTTTCAGCTAACATTGCAGACATTGAGGAGAAGAAGGGCTTTACAAACTACTTCGTAAGAAGGGAGATTCATTCTATCTCTATATGCCTTCATCTGTGACTGGTTTGGTCGTGGGAAGCAAAATGCAGTTAATCTGGTGTAATTGCTTTTTGCCATGAATAGTTCCATGTGGAAAACTTCTCAGTGCTTGTTTTTTCTAGAATGGAGCATAGTCTATCATAGATTTAGTCTAAAAATTTATTTTCTGAGTGAAATGTGACAGAGGTATCCTCTAACATCACTTGTTTTCTAAATTCTTACCTAATCTCCAATTTTTCCTGTTGGAGTGCTGTACCTTTGCTGAAGAGAGTGGTAAAGGAGTTCAAGAAGGGTAGAAGGGTAGAGTCATTATTCCTTAGTACTGGCAAGTTAGGATGCTCACATCTCCACAGAAGATAGCATATTAATAAAATATGAAAGAACACACAAGAAGGGAATAGTAGGGGAAAGCACTAAGGTTCTGAAGATTTTGAATATGACCAGCTCAGTCTGACTTCTGCTGGAGACTTTGCTCATAAACTCTTCCCACTGCAGTATGCAGGTTTTAGTCTGGAATGTAGTGATGTTTGATTGCTCTGTCTTTATGTTTTCTGAAGGATCTGGCTGCAATGTGACTCAAAGGTCAGTGTATGGAAATCATAGGTTTCTTTAGAGTAAAGCAATTTTTTCAGGAGATAAGAAATAAAATACTGGTTGGAGGCAGTCAGACCATAATTTCTGAAATTGTGTACCTTAAAGTCAAAAAGAAGTATGAATGCTTTCAACTCTGAAAAAATCAATTCATTTAGATGCCTGTCTATAAACTTAGATGTCCAAAGCATCTCACTGTAAAATATTTGTATTTACCTCCCTAATGTGTTTTGTTTGTCACTGAGGGAAGGTGTGTAAGCATAAAGTAGAATCTAGTCATTTCATGTTTCCTTTTAAGATTATATAGCATAAAGTAAAGCAGCCACAGGGATATGCATCATGGGAAATCCGGACCCACAAATATGCCACGCTGGTGCTAACTTGTTATTTTCTAGTTCTTGAGTCTGCAGATGCTTGACTGAAAGCTTGCTTTCCACTCTGCCCCTAAGAGAATATTCCCTCTAATGGAGCACTGATCTTATGATCCTATTGCCTTACTTTCATTTGGTAAGCATTTATGAGTATGAATATCAGCCTGAATCCCTCTTCTCTGTTTCAGATGTTTGTCATTGAAGTAAAGCTTAAAGGTCGTGGCAGATACCTGATTTTCCGACGCTATCGTGAGTTCTATGCCCTGCACACCAAACTAGAGGAGAGATATGGGCCAGAGAGTGATAATAGCCCATTCACCTGCACACTCCCTGTATTGCCAGGTAAGCTGTCAGTACCAAGTCTTTCCATGATTAGCAGCTTTATCAGCCCCAGGCTGTCCCAAAGAGGAGTTCATTGAGGGAACTAGTTGTGACAAGGAACTAGTTCCCAGCTGTAGATGCCAGAGAAGTCAAGCTCCATTGGCAGTACCTTCGCTTGTGGTAAAGTTCATTTAGAAACATAAAATGCTTTAGAAAATATGTATTTTCTTGGAGATCCTATTTTCTACTGATTGCTTCATTTCTCTGACAACCTCCTTTGTTTTTTCTTCAATAACTGTCACAGGTTTTATATTTTCCAGGAAAAGTTTTTGTTGGTGCCAAAAGGGAAATTGCTGAGAACAGGATTCCTATCCTAAATGTCTACATGAAGGTAAAACCTAATTTTAAGGTGGAGAATGCCCTGAGCACTGCGGATATTTACCCCTTGAAATCAGCTAAGAGACACAGTACTGTTACAATCCTAGGTATCTGCTTCTCTCTGTACTGATTTTTCTGAATACACAGTGTGCACACTGGGGTACAACCTGCAGTCCTCTTCCCCAGATTGTTCAGACTGTAGGATCTGCTGGAGTACACTGTTCACAGAGGCTCACTCACTCCCTTTGCATACAGATAGATGTCCTTAGCAAAAAAAAAACCCAACCCGAGATGTATGAGGAAATGGTGAATCTCCAGATGCTGGATGAATACAGAATTAGTATGTATGTCTAAAAGACTGGGAGAATGGTGTGTGGGTTGTGTTTTAACCTTGCCCACCAACTAAATACTGTGCAGTCACTTGCTCCCTCCTGTAACAGAATAGGGAGAAGAATCAGAAAAAGGTGAAACCCATGGATTGAGATAAGAAAAGTTTAATAATTGAGATAAAGTAAAATATAATCCTAATAATTGTTATTTAAAGGGAGATAGTGAAAAAGACAGAGAGAAATAAAACTAAAGAAAAAACCAAACAAGTGATGCACAATACAATTGCTCACTACCTGCTGACTGATACCCAGCCAGTCCTCTGAGCAGTGACCAGTGGCTCCAAGCCAACTGCCTACAGTTTATATACTGGGCATTCTATGGCATGGAATACCCCTTTGGCCAATTCGGATCAGCTGTCCTGGCCATGGTCCCTCCTCGTTTCTTGTGTAGCTCCTCACTACCACCAGAGCATGGAAACTGAAAAGTCCTTGGTTTAGTAAGCCACTAGTTAGAAGCAACTAAAACAGCAGTGTGTTACCAACATCATTCTCATGCTAAACCTAACACGCAGTGCTGTACCAGCTACTAAGAAGAAAACTGGCTCTGTCACAGCCAGAATCAGGACAGGTGGGCTTCTGGTTATACCTACTCTACAGTGAAGATGCATCCAGTAAACATCAAGGAGAGAAATTCTTTGTGTGCAGGTTAACTGAAGACCTGACTTCAAATCACTAAAAGCTTGAAGCACTAGCCAAGGCTTACATGACTTAAGATTGCCTTCTTTCCACAGTCATTCATGTTCTGAAGGGAAACACAAAAACCAATTTACTCCTGCAGTAAATCAGGTACAAAAAGAGTGAAGCAATGCATTGGCCAACTCCAGGAGTAAAGAAGAGAAACTGTCAGCTGTTCAGCTGTGTCCTGCTGAGTGAGAAGGGAGAGGAGAGAGATTTCTGGCAGTAATGAATATCCTTCATGATCCTGTAGGTCAGAGAGGCATATTTGTTGCATGTAAATAAATAGAGAATTGATCTCTCCCACTGCTACACTCTGCTTCCTCCTTGCTCTTGGCACAGAACCTACTCTGCCTCCCTGCTTGGGTGTTGATGGATGAAGATGTACGGCTGTTCTTCTACCACTCAACCTTCGATAGCGAGCAGGTGCCTCACAGACTGAGACGGCTTCGCCCTCGGACACGCCGAGTGTAAGTTATTGACATGTTTTTTCAGCATTTCTTGATGCAAAAGATGCTGTCCAGTTTTGGGGGGGGAGAGAGAGAGATGAGGGTCACCACTGTGTTTCCCATGTGAATCCATGAATTCCCAATATGAGGATCTTCGTGGTGGAGTGAACACAGTATTTCTTCTTTTCAGTAATCTCAGATTTTTAAAGTGGATGTGGTACTTGCAAAAGGAGAGTATAGCTTGCTTTTAAAAAATACTGTCCAGTTCTATCTGCCTGTATTTCTTTAATAGTAATCTCTATTATAATGTGCAGAATATACAGGCCAAGTTTAATGACATAGGCTTGCACCACTGAAGTCAATGTGAGTTTTGGCAATGAATTCAGTGAGATCTGGTTCAGACACTAAATGAAACTGAATATTTAATTTGTTTTTGTCCTTTGTCTAAACAGGGGCCTGTCCTACATAGCATCATTGACATCCCTTTGGAGAACTGTTAAGTAGACGCCATACTTCATTACCCTTTAGAGAAATTAATTCTCCTTTCAGCATAGCAAAGATGGACCCGCTTCCTTTTCACTTACCTCAAAGACTGCAGAAATTGCATGTGTGTATGATGACAGAGTTTGAACTAAATGCCATAAATGCTAGAAACAGAGATGCCCAGAAGGCAGAGTAGGGGGGCTGAGCAGTGCTGTGGAAGTCCAGGATACTGACTGTATTGAAAATTCCATCTGTTCTCAACAGCAGACACCATTAGATTGCTGCTACTCTGAACTGAAACTGAGGGAACTAGGGCAATGTTGTTGCATCCATATTTTTTTACTTCAGTGCTGCACACAGATTCATTTTCATGCAGTTTCTCCAGTGGTCTGTGGCTTGCGTGCCTCTTAAATAGTAAAAATGCAGACACTGTATTACTGATTGTGTAGCATTTTTTATGACTAGTAAGGCATGTTTATCTCCCTGTTGTCCCCTTCCTTTGCAGTAAAAGCATTTCACATCAAGTGCCTGTTTTTGACCGCACAGCAGCCCCACGGGCTGAGGTGAGTACTCTGCACAACCTGTCACAGGATAGGAGATTAAACTCTGTTTTACTTTGGTACCTCATCCATCAAGTTGCCTTTTCCAATTAGAACCTGGGGGAAGAAAGTGAAATCAACAGAGAAAAACAATTGATTTTAACATCAGGGAGTGAAACAAAGGATGGAAAGAAGTGTTTTGTTCCTCATCACTTGAGTAGTAAGAAGGTCCATTGTGAAGTCAGAACAACAGGACATTCAAAAATGAGACATGTACAGCTTGCTGCCAAATGGTGCATATTTGCATAGTGATAACCATAAATTAAATTTATAACAAACACAAGCTTCAGCTTCATTGACTTCAGCATATGTTTAAAAGCTTTTGCAGGTGAGGCATCTCAGTACTTTCTGTAGCATAAGTGTTCTACTGAAAAGTGCCTATACCCTTGTCTTTTGTGGTATGTTGTCTCAGTATTAAGCACATGAGACTGCTTTGTAACCAGTACTTGTCTGAGCATCGTCTTGCTTCCTGGAACTTTGCTATGTAAGATTAAAAAAGGCCATCAAATGCTTTGAGGTTTGTTGGTTTTGGTTTTCACACTGACAGTGACAGGTCTTGGAACAGTCATACCTCTTGGGTTTTATCTATGAATTGATTAATATCAATTATACCTACCAAAACTTTTCAAGAGGTGAAAAGAGGTTTTGAAAGAGCTACTAAATAGACACATGAACTATGAGCACAACAGTAGCCATTGTCTTTTATTTTTTATTGTTGGGAGAACTTTGGCATTAACAAAACTGAAAGAACTATCTCAACACAGAACAGAGAACACCTTTTCATTTTTGCTTCTCTAAGAGTGTTTAAATTGCTATCATGTTCTCTAAGGACAATGGGGGAGATGTGCATTTTTGTAACTCAGCAACATTAATTATCCAAGAACAGTTTGTTAGGATGGTAGCATGTACTCACTTCCTTTTTTTTTTTCCCCCCTGAAGAGGACATCTAAGTTCCATTTTAACTACGTGTCAATTTCCCAGGCTTCCCCAAATCTCTCAGTTCAGCATATAGACCTGAAAGCTAGACGTAAGAGCAACAGTTACTTACCCTTAAATTAGGACACAACAGTTCTGCAATTTTTTAAGGCTTTTTATGATATTTTGCAGCGAATCTAAAAGTTGTAAAGCTGCAACCAGAAATAATATACCTCTTCAATTCTCAGGATTTCAAGCTGTCAGTTGTCTTCAGTTCTGTTGTCTTATTTGCTCTTAAGTGTTTTCAGCTTATGTATATTTATTTCTCTGGTGCTCAAGGTTCTGCCACTTTAAGAATCCTAGCATGCAGTTCTCTCAGGGCCATGTTTATCCTAGTGCTTTCACTATTTCTTCGAAGCATTTTTGTGTGTGCTGAGTAGGAGAAGAAATTGTGAGAACTGCAGACTATGGTCAAATATATGCGACCTTATACCAGAAATACGTCTGTGATGACAAAATGCACACTGTCTTGCTGCTTTATGCTTTCACCTCAAGTACAGAACAGAAAAAAAGATTTACTTTTGTAATTCTGTGAATTAATAATTTCAGTGTTATTACTTTTCATAGGCACTGTTTGATTTTCCTGGAACCAATAAACTGGAACTCAGCTTCAAGAAGGGAGACTTGATCTACCTACTCAGCAGAGTAAATAAAGACTGGTTGGAGGTAAGACTGCAAGAGCAATACTGAGTTATTAGCATACCTTGACATATATGAGCAGAAAGGGTTCTCCTAATCCTTGCGACCTGTCTCCTCCTTTCAAGGAGAAACTCTACCATAATCAGGTCTTACTGTCAAGAATAAATCCTTGATTCCAAATTTGTAATTGCTGTGTTCCTTGATGGTTTTTAGCTTACAAACTTTCTGCCCTCCAGACTTCAGTTTTCATTTGCATTTTTTTCTGCTGGAATGTTCTTAAATTCTTTGGAAGTGATTAGAACACAAAAAGGCCACAGAAAGGACATGGAAACTCCATTTCAGTGATTAATTGGTTTCTTGCCTCAGGGTGAGTCGCTATATGCTTCATGCTTCATACCACAACACACGTCAGCCTGATTAGAGAGAACTTGGGTAATGCAGCAGTCTTCTGAAAGAGGATGAGGAGAACATACTGCGTGTTTGCTGATACGATATCTCTGCTTGCTCAAACACCACAGCCTTCCTTGCTAACCATCTGACTTTCATTTTTTACACACTGTTTCACTCTCCTGCCTGATATTTGACTATGCAATTGTATAATCTTTTTGTAGGGATGCCATCAGGTCACTTCCATAGCCTTTCTTTTCTGGATTATAGTAGAAAAATTCTTATTGTTGTTTCTGTGGAAATTAATTGAATTCCAGAACTTATGCATGTGGCCAAAATGGCGTGATTTTCTTGATTCTAATATTTCCCATCATTCCAGGGAACTGCTAATGATGCCACTGGGATTTTCCCATGTGCTTTTGTGAAGATCATAAAAGATTTACCACAGCAGGAAGACACAGTCAATAAAGTCCGCTGTTATTACCACAGTGAGACTGTGAGCACTATCAGGTAATAAGAAAATAGTATTCCATATTATTGCTGAAGAAACACCAATAATTCTCTTTTCATGATATGTAAAGAATAGATTTGTTCTGATTACAGGGATATCTCAGTGGAAGAGGATCTGAGCAGCATTCCATCATTCAAAGATCTCATGGAATTGATGAGGTACAATGCAAGCAGTTAGTTGTATATTTAATGCTTAAACATTTGTCAAGTTTATGCCAGTCCTAGATTTTTCACATTCTACTTGGTCATCACCAGGTTTTGGGTGTGAAATACTTTTAAATGTCTTGAAGAAGTTATACTTTGACTTGGCCCAGGGCCATCTGTGCAAACACCTGTCTTCCTGGGATTGTCAATAAGTATGGAATGACCCACACTTCTGATTCACTTATGCTGTGTAGAAGTTTCCATTTTTGTTCTAAGGTCAGAGCAATGACCCCTTGAAAACATCTTTTGCCTAATACCCTTCTTCAGGATGCAGGACTTCACCTTCTAACACCTGCTAAACTGCTGTTAAACTAACTTGATCTAGTGTTGAATATCAACACTTTAGAACATCAAATATTAGTAATAGAACACCCATGCTAATACTCTTACACTCCTCAGAAAAAAAGCAACTATAAGTAGGCAAAAGTGGGTAGTAACTACAGTCAGCATTTTTTGTATGGGAATTTTATCAAACATACAGATTAATTGTGCCATTTGTGTGGTGTTACTGGAAATGGTTCTTGGTTCTGATAGATTTCTTAGCTTAAACACAGCGCAGCACGAATGTGGCTGTATAATTTCCAGTACTAGCTGTATCAAGAGTGCCAACACATGCAAGGCTTTGTGTGGCTTTTAGCAGAGTTAATTAGATTGTCAGTATATTGTTCATCATGTAGCGCCTCCCAGGCATTCCTTGATTTCTGGGGATCAATCCATTCCTTTTCTACCAGGCGGGAGTTTGACCAAGATGACATTGCTTTGAATTATCGGGACCTTGATGGGGATCTGATCCGGTTGCTCTCCGATGAGGATGTTGAACTCATGGTATCTCAGAGCAGGAAAAGGCCCTCTGAGAAGCACTTTTTTCCTTGGAGGTTGCACATCACTCACAAAGATGACTTGGGTGTCTACAACACTAGTCCAGGAATAGATGCTACTCAAATAGTAGGAACAATGTAAGTGCTATATAGATATATTCCAGTAGGTAGCTATACAGTCCTTTAATAATCCCTCTCTTCAGACAGTTTCCTTTATTATGGCTTTGAAGTGACCTTGAAAAGAGTAATTTTTAGTAATATGTTACCTTTCAATGTAAAATCTGTACTTAGCTTCTACAGCTTTTTAGCACTCCTCTGCAATAAAGACATCTACATAGAAACCAGAGTAGGTGAGGAATAGAGAAATAAAATCACTGGCCATATTCACAAAGCAAGTCAGTGTTAGCCTGCAATAGAGATGTCCGGAGTCCCAAGACCTGCTCTGATCTCTATACTCGCTCCCAGAGCTAATTATTTGTCCAGAATGCCTTCATAAACTTTTCTTTTTTTCTAGATTGCCATAATTTTCTCTTCATTTGCTGATATGAACATTTGTGTGCCAGTGCATAATTATTTCTGTCATGTTGGAGTCTGACCAGGCATTCAGAGTTTGTTCTAGAAGGATTAAGAAAACTTTTTTGTACTTCAGTGAAGAAATTGCAGCCCACCTTAGCTTTCTTCTTTCCACTGCCCAATATATTGAATTTTTTGAATCAAACTTAGTACACCTGTGGTGTTCCTCATAGACCTTTTTGTAATTGTACAGACTACTTATTTCTGCATTCTGGGAAAACATACATGACGCCTATTCAAAAAGGAGTTTATTCTCTGTCTATCTTCTGCTTTCGGACACTTTGTTTCAAAGGAGAACTAACAAGAAATTACTGTATCAGATTCTTCAACAAATAAAGTTAAATATGAGTTTATCAATTTTTATTTAAAAGTTTTTGGGTCTTTTTTGGGGGGGGGATTTGGTTGACATTATTTTACTGAACTATTACAAAATGTAACTTCCTGTTTCAAAGACATTACAGTTTAGAAAGGAGATGAAGCAATATACAGTGATAATGTCAGTGATCTTACATGCTGTGATACATAAGAAAGTACATTGTAAGTTTGAAATCTAATGGCATGCATGGTCTGCAAAGCTTCTGGTGTGCAGGATTACTTGTTACCTGTTCCTGGAGTTTAACAGAGCAAATGACATCTGAAGATTTTTACTTACAGCTAGATCCTGTGATGTAAACAGCAATGCAGCATGTATGTCTGAAAATGGAGGAACATTTTCAGAGAGGAAGGGGAGGGAGGGAAAATGTCTGTTGGGAAACAAGAAATCTCTTTCCTAAGGGTGGGGGAAGAACATAAACATACTGGCCTCTGAAAATCAGAGCAGGATAATTCCTCTCTGCCTTTATACTCCATACAAAGTAAATTCTGCCCATCCAGCAAAGTTGCATATTCTCCTTCTTGTCTGCAGGTTTTATATAGACAGCTCCTGACACACAGTTTCCTCAGATATTCTCATGTTCTTCATCTTACTCTGCATGTTTCTCTTATTCACATTATGCTTTTTTTTCCCTTGTTTATTGCTGCAGTTCTGGTGAGAGCGTAACTGAGCTAACTGTGGTTTTGGTCAGTACTCCAGGAATTTAGAGGAGGTGTAGTATATATCAGTGCAGGATAGACAGACTCTAGCAGTTATATTCTGTATCTGGGGGCTCAGTCTTCCATAGTTCACCCTCCAGAGCAAAAATGTGAGTTATGTTTTCCTTATGGCTACCTAACTTTCCTAGAGATCTTATTATTGAAGGCTACTGACCTAAATTTTAAAGTTGGATTAAAAGATCATGGCTGCCTTGGTTGTAGGATAACTTCAGATCAACTCTTCTCATCAATTTTCTTTTGTTTCTTCTACATACTCTAGCACTTATTAATTGTTGTTGAAATAGGTAAAACTCGCTTTTAGAAATATTGCTCAAACTAAAGGGTTACAGAAATAGAGGTAGTTCACTAGTCCTCAATATAGACGTACAAAGGAAAGTCCAGTGTGATCCCTGCCATGAAGATTGTCTAGTCTAGATTAAAGCAAGAAACAGCACTGGAGTGAAAACCAGAAATTCTTTCTTTGTCTTCCTTACTTCTGCTGCAGTCAATCCTTTCTTTTTCTTAAAATACATTAGTCCCATGATCTGGTAATTGCTAACACGCAGATTGACAAACTTCCTTTCCCTCCCTTCCCTTAGTGCCATTTAAGTGCATGCTCTGGGGGCTAAAATAGGAACTACAGACTTCCTATTTTACAAGAAATTGCATAGACTTCCCTTGAAGGGGTGGGCTCTGGTTCTCTGAAAGTGGCATTTCTGATGCATGGAAGATGCAGCATTTATTTTGAAGACTTACTTGCCAAGAAAATCCTGTGCTTGGTTGATACCTTCTGTCTCCAGTTCTAGGCAAGTGTGGGTTTGCTGGTTTCTGCATCAGAGGATTCTGGTGCCGTGGGGGCAGGCTGGACAGGGAGATTCACCCTTCAGGTTGAATGATCTGCCTCACAGACATCTCTGGGTCCAGGTAAGGGAATGGCTTCCTTTGTGGGGGAAACAAAATGGCAGAGTCTGCCCTCATACAAAGGCTTGTGAGTGACTAAGGGATTCCTTAGCTATAATGACTATTCAACATCATTGGCTCAGCCAGTTGTTTCTCACATAAGGAATTGATGTTCAAGAGTCTGAAAGTCAATAGGAATTTAAAAGGAGTTTTTCCATGCTCCCCTAAAGTAGAAAAAAGTCTCAGATCTGTAATGTACTTAAGTAGGTGAGTGCATTATGCTTTTGAGAGAGCAATGAGAAATGGCCAAAAGGGTTTGAATTCCAGTATGAACGGTGTGGTCCGTGGTCTTGGAACTGCTCAATCTACTCTCACTCTCTACAATCACCAAAGAAAATAGTTTCTTTGGTATTATGTCTACAATTTGTAAATTGTTTGGGGAGCAGCTAGAAAAGTAGCATGTTGATGAAAAATCTGAAAGTGAATGAATATGGAAATTCAACCACTATAGCTCCCAGGAATTATGTGGTTGGAGATCATATTTTTGAGGAAGGGTAAAAAACAGAACACTGTAGTGGCTCATTAGGAAGGCTTTGAGCATAAAGAGGAGAAGGATAAATAAATTTGAAGGCTGAGTTCTCTTCACAGATCAGGAATGTTTCTTGTTGCTACTCAGCTGACAGAATTCCTGCAAATGTGCATTCGCTTCATTCTTTGGTTGTATTGCAAGCTCACACAACAAGAAGACATGAATTTTGTCCTACAATAAATGCTTGGTAGAAGTTCTTTCTGAATGCCACTCCAACACAAATATAAAAGAAGTTCCCTCATTCAGTTTTACTTCTCTTTATGTGAAATGAAAACAAGCAGCTCTACAGTAAGCAGAAGACTATGATCTGAATTAGGATCAAGCCTGCTGGCAAAGGACAGTATGAACATGAAAGAGATTTTCATCCTGCTACTGAACCTGTATTTGGTCTTCAGTGTTCAAGCCATTCGAGGTGACATTCAAATTTATATTCTCTTTTATCTTTCCTTCCTTCATTGCCTTTCTTTTTGTATCTGTTTGCTTCTTTCAACTAATGATCTTCCTCATTTTTTGCTTGCTTTTCTGCTTCCTTCTATACCGTCTTTACTATAGGAGAACAGACATCGTGATTAAAACCAGTGTGTAGCAGATGCACGTGCAGACAAATCAGTTGTATGTTGGTGGTAAGGACAGGCGAAATACTGGATAAATGGATGAGATAAATAAGCTGACTGGATAATGAGTGAATGGAAAGGAGGAGTAGACCCTGATAATTAGTGAAAACAGGAAAATGAAGGGGTGCATAATTCTAATGGAACTGTATAGGAGTGTAGTCATGTGGACAGACACAAGACAGGGTGGTGGGGGCTACCAAGAGCAACATCCAGATGACCTGATTTTCTTCCTGTGGAATTGCTGACAGATAAAGAGACCATCTGCCATATCCGTTGCTTGTGTTTCTGAGTTTAATATCTTTCCTTTCTCATGCAATGAGAGCTACTCTTTACCCCTAAAAAGCCCCTTAAATAAGCTGATAGTAGCTCTTATCATGAAAAACTACTTGAGGGAGCACACTCATGTATGCACACTGATATCTTTGTCATCTGAAGCTGCAATATCCCAATAGCACAGCACAGATATTACCTTCAGAGAAAATAAAGCAGGATAAGAAAGCAACTTGCCTCCTAGTGCATGTGCTAGAGGCAAGTCTGTATTTTCCAACTTAACATTGTGAACTTAAAAAAAAATTATCTCTCACGAGAGGTCTGGCTGTTTCCGGATCATGAATCTAGTTCCAATAATTTTCTGGTGGCAAGAGGAGAGTACTGTTATCAGTGCCTTACCTGTTTTGTACTCCTACTATCTCTCACTATTTACGTTTGTAGTCACTGTATCCTTTTTTTTTTTTCCTGAATTCCTTTCTCAGAGAGCATCCCTATGAAAAGCTTGAGCTGCTTGAATGACTACAACTCACAGGTCACCTGCACATGGATGGAGCATTCAGATGCTCATGACCTTGTTGGTATGATTCTTTACCACAGGGATGATGTTATAATGTAAGTACCTATAATGTGCTGAGCTGGATAAAAGACCAAAGGGGAACTGGCCATAACTTGGAATCCTAGAGACCAGCAGGCAGATTTTAAGAAAACATGCCCGCCTCTTTCTGTCATTGGGTTAAAACAAAAGTTGTACCTGCTTCTGAGGCCTCATTTAGGAAGGGAATAATGAACAGACCATGCTACTGGAGTTATTTTTTTCACCTTTACAATTATTTTCCATGATTTTGTTGTGAGTTAATAGATTAGAGATAAGATGGGGCATATAGGATGCTAATAATGGAGGGCAGAAGATGGTGTCAGAAAAATGTGAGCATAAAGGACAGTTTTTATAAACCCAAAAGGAAGAAGGCATTCCCCATGTCATTTTGTCAATTTAGAAGCATCACTGAGAGTGTGGTTTTGATCACTTCTGAGCAACATGTATAGACTCTGTGTTTGTGAGATAGAGAAGACTGGTAAGTTCATCTGTGCTATCAGTTTTCCTCACAGAGATACTGGTGTGTTTATGACAGTATCTCTCTGTTACATCTGTTTCCTTTTGAAAAGGGAACCGAATCATCAGACTGGATCAATTGTGAGGGTAAGAAAGGACAGAAGGGAGGAATAGTTAGGGGAGAGAGGAAGGCAAAGATGGATGGCTGAGAAGAAAATGATTTAGAGTATGGGGATACAGGAAGGAGGGTAAAGAGAAAGAACTCTTAATTTTATTGCAAACAAGAGAGAATTAATAGATCTAAAAGCAACTGAAATCAGTGGAAGAACTTTGGAACAGGACCTTGAAGTTAAGGCGTCTGGGAAAAGATGACATAAAGTTACTTGGACTTTTGGAGGATTCTCTGCAACATTGTTACTTGATGGAATGTGTGGATCATGAAACATTACTGAACTCATCAGATGAGTGAGTATTAAACATGGACAATCACACAGCTGAAATCAAAACAGCCAGCAATTAAACACCATCAGCTCATAGATGAAGAATAGTTGATTAAATCCCAAACTATAGGGTAATGGTGAGTAGACAGAAATATCTTTAGGACTTCACAACCCTTGGGTTGACTCTTTCATTTAAGGTTATGCACATGTATGGTCAGTCCCACCCATATTTCAGCAATTTCCCTGGTTTCCTTGCTAATACTCAACTTTTAAAACTAGTAATAGTGCTGAATAATGCTTTCTGACATATAGTTGGCTAGAAGACTCCATCTTATCCTGGAAGACAGCATTTGGCCTTAAATATTTGCAAGTTAATATTTCTCATCTGAACTGGAACAATATAATATACTGGGCATGAAGCCACAAGCACAAAAAAAATTCCAGAGAGTATGAAAAAAAGCAACATTTCTCTCCAGCAGCTAAGGCTACTGCAAACACACAAATATTACCCTCTCCTGCCTAGTTTAAAATACTGTTTCTAATTTTCATGATGTTCCTTGGCCTGGAGAAAGGCTATCTGAAAGAATGATTAACATTTTGGATGAACTCTTTAATGAAGGCTTGAGGTCCCTTGTCAGAACAGAACTACAAAGGATACAGAAGTACATTTTGGTTGGACAATCTTTTTTTAAGTGTCTTTTTGGGACTGTAAAATGAATGTCTTCAATAAGCTAAGGATCATCAGAACTTTACTGCTTTTCACTTTGAGTAAAAGGTGCATTTACATGGCATCAATTTTCATCGTACTATTTCTCACCTAAAATATGAGATTACATAGAGCTAGGCTAAAAAGTAAAAATAACAGACTGGTACTAAAATATAGCATTCTGCTGTACAACTTTGAAATGGGGAGGCATTTGACAAAAATCGTGGTGTTAAAAATATTTGTCATATCAACTGATGCAAAACAGGACTAATAGATACGGTGAGAAGAGGATATAAGTGCCTTAGTAAATTATAAGAACAGAATGGGGTGAAATTGGTTTCAGGTATTTAATTTTGTGTTAACTGTAGGTCTCCAGATCAGATCTTTATAGCTGACTTTATACACAGGGAGAACAAGGAGATGTATTGCAAACGCCAGACAGAAAATGACTTACACGAGACTCCTGATGTGTATGTGCGCTGGGTTTGTCGCAACTCTACAGACTATTTTGGAATGGGGGTAGAAGATATTTATGGCTTCAAACCTAACAAGATGCTTCAAGCAGAACTAAATGTTGATCTTTTCCAAAATGGTAAGACTTAAATACCAAATTCTCATTTTCCAATGAATTTTAAGGATCTTTGGGACTGTATTTGCCATTCAGCCAAGAACTGAATTCCACTTCCATCATGAAAACTACCAAGAGTTCCACATTGAAAGGGTGGGTCAGGGAGAGGAAAAGGCAAGTTTCTGGGAGCAGTTGGACCTGGTATCATCTCAGGAGTTAGTCAAGCAGAAGATACTTAGTGTGGCAGGGATAACATACTCTGGAAATGGGGAAGCTTACCTAGGTGTTCTCTTCCCCTCTTTGTGTCCTTCTCTCACTGTCTCTACTCATGTGTTGCACCATCACCTTCCAGTCCAGCCCCTTCCACCTCAGAACCTCTCAGTCAGCTTGATGACATCAGGAGACTTCTTGCTGACCTGGAAAACAGCTGATGAAAGCCAAATGCTGGACAATGCACTGGAGTATGAAGTCACTTACAAGCGGGAATGGGAGTCCTGGGAGGTAAGAGTGGAGGAGCTGAGCTGTCCTGGGTTGGGCTGCACCATTTTGGGCAATTGAAAGTCTGTGGTAAAAGTTGTGTGAATTAATGGCCTTTCCATTCTCAGGTACTAAGAAGATGCAACAAATGTTTTTTGGGTCAGGCAGAAGGGGCTCTCTTTCTATTTGCAAGTGACTTGCTCAGTGAAATACCATTTGTCATGAACTGAAAGCAAAGCTCTCTTCTCCACTGAAAAAAAAACAAAAAGGGGTGCTGTGCTTGGGTTTTGAGTTGGAATTGATTTTGCCCTGAATCCCTCCCAAATTGAATTAAATCGTGTTCCAACAGGAGGCTGTGGGTTCATGAGGGGAAAATGGCAAAATACATTTGAAGTTGCTCCCCCATGGAGAAAGATATGTTTTGGAGTTTTTTGGTGGAGTTTTTTGTTGTTTATTTTTTTTGTTTTGTTTTGTTTTGTTTGGTTGGTTGGTTGTGTTGTTGGGAATTTTGGTTTTAGGATTTTTTCGTTTTTATTTTTTGTTGTTTTGTTTTGTTTAGGGTTTTTTTGGTTGTTTGTTTGTTTTTTAATTTTTAGTTTTTAGGAGTCCATATCCTTTGCTCTATTGTTTCCCTGGACCTTCAGATGTTTCTCTTCTGTATCTGTCAGCTTAATTTTTAGTTTTTAAGGGAAGTATCCTGTCCAGATTCCCACATAATTCTGCACTGAGAGTTATGAACATGTGTAGCTGGAGGCAAACACAGTCAGGACTCTGCAAGCTGCAGAAGTTGGCCTACTTGTTGGGAGAGATTGTGCCTGAGAGTGCCTGTGCCTCAGCCTTCCTGTGCCATGCTGGCAGCATGTGTGCTGAAGCCCCTCTAGTATGGGAGTAAGGACCACTGCATGGCAGCATGGCCATGGACCACTGCGTGTGTGGGACCGTTGAGAGATGCCAGCTGGCAGTCACCTCCTCTCACTCTTTCCCCCCTCCACCCCTCTTCTCCATTCCCCAACTCCCCAATTTCCTCCCTCCCTTCCATTCCCTTTTATCCCCCGACAACAGGGAGCTGCCTCACTCTTGCTCTCCAGCACCACTCACTGCAATCTCAGCCGTGAGGACCTCATCCCAGGGAGCAGCTACATTGCCCGTGTGCGAGCCAGACCAGGGCAGGCCAGTGGCTTCTCTGGGCAGTACAGTGAGTGGAGCATGGAGGCGTCATGGAAGACCCCTGAAGGTAGTATAGGATGGAGAGGGGCTGTGCAGGGTTGGAAGCTCTGGCTGAGAAGCCAGACCTTTCCTGTCACTTGTTTCTTTGAAGGTGGCCTTCAGCCCAGGAACCTTCGCTGCCTCTTCAATGGTGGAGATCGTCTGACCTGCAGCTGGGAAGTGAAGAAAGCGATCACCACCTCTGTCCTCTTTGGCTTGTTCTTCAGGGCCACTCCATCATCAGAGTACGTGCTCTGCCCACGGCAGCATGTCTGTGCCTCTCCCATGGGGTTTCTGCTCTGCCCCATTCCCCTGATCTCAGTTCAGCCTCTTTTTTTCCCCTCAGAGAAGAGGAATGCTCTCCTGTGCATGAGAAGACTTTGCCCCATATCCCATATGTGGTGCAGAGCTGTGAGATCCTTGTTAGCAATTCCAGCAGCCAGAGCCAGTACAATGTGTCTGTCCGGGCCAAGATGGAGGAGAAACTGATTGAAAGCTACAAGAACAGTTAGTTACTGTGTTGTTTCTTCCTTCTCTTTCTTTCTTTCTTGGAGAGATGCCTGTCTGAGCAAGTGGGGCTGAAGACAGTGGCAGGGAAGAAAAGGGAGTAGGGAGAAGAATCAATTACTGACGAAGAAAGGAACTGTGTCAGGTCAGAGCTCTGGGATGTAGGTGTGGAGTTCCTCAGTGGCACTCTGAGGAAGGTGATGGTGACAGAAACTGCTGTGCGGAAATTCAGGTTGTAACCCAGAGCTTATCAGTGAGTGATTTTCACCCTGCTGACTTCTCTGTGATTGACCTTCAAGAGTGTCCCAGGTGACAGGGAGCTGTGGTGAGAGGTGTTTGTGGGGAGTGTGTCACTATGTGATTTCTCAAGAAGCCAGTGGAGCTCTTGTGGGTTGTGCCTTGGCCCCTGGAATACTCTATGAGGTAGGAATCCTCTGCCCAGTGAGGTGCACCAGATGGATCATTTCTGCCTACATGTATCTGGAGGTATCTGAGCTATTTTTTGCAGACTAAAGATGGGAGAGCTCCTTGCAGAGGGTGAAAATATCAGGAGGTAGCTCCAAGAGAGATGAAAATCTCTGGAAATGTGGTGGACCAGTAGCGATGTTTCACCTATTGCTTCACTCCCTCCCTGTACCCAGGGAGTGCTGTCAACATTCGTGGGTATGGATTTTCTGTTATTTAGTGGTCTACTGGTTTATTGTATTTGAGTAGAAAATGAAGATGTAGAGAATTAAGAAATGTTAAAAAGCTGAGACTTCTTACATTGCACAAAACAACCATGTTTTCAGTCTCTGGAAGTGAAATCAGTGGGGGAAAAGTGAATCACTTTTTCCAGTGGCCCAGTAGGTTGCCCTGAGACATTCCATGTATTCCAGTTCAGGTGCTGCCACCTGCAAACGTGTCAGTAAAAGCAACAGAGAACCAAGAGTATGAACTGAGATGGGTAAAACACACTATGGGATACAACTTCATAACACAGAGATATCAAGTTGAATACTGGGAAAACAACCAATATGAAAAGGTAACTTTCACAAAGTGCAGAAGTCCTGGATATTTCTTTGCTGGACAAATGGAAAGAAACTTCTTCTTACCTTGTCATTTGTGCTTATTTCCTCTTTCCAGACTCTCCAGAAGTTAAATATCAGCAATGACGAACCTCCTTTCATCTTCACTCTGCAGATGCTGGCAGCATCTACAGAATATAGGGGGAAAATGCGTGCAAGGGTGAATATGCCCCTGGATTATGAGGGGCCTTGGAGTGAATGGAGCAAGGAGTTCACCTGGAAGACTGAGAACGGTACTTTTCATGCAGGCTGCTTTTGTAAGGTTTTCATGGACTGTTAATGGCTGAAATGCCTCTTGAGAAAAATATATGCTCTCAGCTGAGGTTGGAGTGAGGTGCAGCCATGAGCTATCTGGAGTCACTTAAGGCAGCTTCTCTGCCTGCATCCTTGCAGTACAGCAACAATGCCAGTGAATAAGGTGAATGACCTTTTAAGTTTCTTTCATACTTGCCTTCATAAGGTGAGTACAACTAACCATAAAGTTTTCGACATGGAAAATGAAACAGAGATCCTGCCCAAAAGATCATCCTTGTTTCCTGGTTCCAGTATTGCATTCTGCTGTCAGTGACTGAAGAGCCTGAGACTGAAAGAAGACAGAATATAAGCCATCAGTTTTTTATATTTGCACAGTGACTATAGGGTTGTGTAAAACACACAGTAGGGTATGCTGGAGATAAAACCTTTACGTGTTTTTGCTGTTTCTTGACTGAGAGGCAGAATAACTGCCCTCATACAGTCTTGTGCCCAAAGTAATATGATCTGACATGATTTGTTCTGAGGAAACTTGTAGCAGTGATACTGTTAGGCAAATTTTGATGAGTATACTCATGAAGAAATTGGTGTGCTGTTGTTGCTGATAGCAGAGAAAGCTCTTAGAAAATCTCTGAAACCCCATTTCTTCAGAACTGTAGAGTCAGGCAAACCTAAGATGCCTGGAGACATGTCTGTTGTTCAGGATGGACTGAGGTTTCTAACCATCTTCTTAATAGCATGAATTGTTTACTCTGACGTCAGTTAGAACTAAAAAATGTATCAGTAAAGGTAACAATGAACTCCTTTGGTCAGTAAGCTGTACAGGTCATGTTTGGTCTGTCCTGTTTTGGAGGGTATTCCAGTGGTTTGAAAGCCTTATGATCCTGTCTCTTGACATAACCCCTTGCGTTTTCCTGATCTTCCTGTGTGACGAGTGACCAGAGTGAAAAACCTGTTATAGGAAATGGCCACTCGACAGGTGGATACCTATTTCTCTTTTCTCTGTTTCAGTTCTGCCACCAGTGGTTCTCCCAGTGATGCTCCCAGCTCTCATCATCACTTTGCTAATAGTTGTTTGTTGCAGCTATAAATATTTCCTCAGGTAGGCTTGCGTTGCAACTAGGACATTCAGCAGCCTGTTGGCCATGTGGGTGGCATAAAGGTTAAGGCACTTCTTGTCCCCCATGAGATAGAGATCTATGTGGAGATTAACCTTGGTGGGCAGCCTTGTCCATGTCTGTGCAAGGGTGAGAGCTGGGTTGGTGCTGTGCCATCGCCTTGGTTGTGCCTTGCTGCGCAGAGCAGCACAGTGTATGGGGTGCAGTCTTTTCTGGTTGCAGTCACATTGAGAAGCAAATCTTGAAAACTCTGTGTTGTTGCTGCAGGAAGAAGAAAATGTGGGAGGAAAATATTCCAAACCCCAGAAAGAGTCTCCTGATCCAGAGCTACGTGGGGGTAAGAGGGAACTGTACCTTAAAGGGTTCATTATTTCTCTCTCTTTTTCAGGACTTCCAGAAATCTTGAGAGCCTTTCTTGTTTCCTAGTCCACAACGAATAGTTATATTCATTAGTTGATGAATTATTTTTAGGAGAAGTGCTGGTCCTACTCAACGTAATAGTGTTCTTATATTTATACCAGTAGACTTCTTTGTGTTGTGCTTGTCAGCACCACTGTGATGTAAAATCAAGCTAGAAAATTTTCAGTACTTTAAAATTTTAACTGACTGAAATAATCCAGTGTCATTAGCAAACTTAATTAGCTAATGCTGATCACTGAATATCCAGAAGAAGAGATCAGCACCTCCCTCTCAACTTTCCTTCCTCATAAAGTTATAGAGAGACGTGAGGTTGCCTGACATGCTCCTTTTCTCCAAAATAGCCTTTTTACCAGCTTTGTTGTCCTCCTCTGGATGCATTTGAGTACCTTAAAATCCTTCTTAAATTGTGGGACCCAGAACTTCACACAGTACTCAAGGTGAGGCCACACTATTGCTAAATACAGCAGGATAATTGCCTCTTCGACTGGCTGATGATGCCATCTTTGAAGACCTCCAGGACAGAGTTTTCCCTCCTGGCTGTCAGGGTGCACACTGATTTGAGCCAGCACCCCCAGCCCTTTCTGCAGGGCTGCTCTCCAGCTACTCCTTTCCTAATTTGTACTTGTACCCAGCATTATGCTGTCCCAGGTGGAGAATCTGGCATTTGGACTTGTTAAATTTCATTCCATTGATGATTGTCCAATGCTCCAATCTATCTAGATCCCTCTGCAAGGCCTCTTGTCCCTTGAGAGAGTCAAGAGCATCTCCCAGTTTGGGATTGTCAGCAGACTTGCTAATGGTGCCCTCAAATCCTGCATCCAGATCATTGATAAATATATTGAACTGGCCCTAGAACTGCATTCTGAGGTACACTGCTGGTGACTGATCACCAGCCAGATGTAGCCCCATTCACTAAAACCTTTGAGGCTCTGCCCTTCAGCCGGTTTTTCACACAGCACACTGTACCTTTGTCCATGAGGAACATACAGTTCCTGTTTCTGATTCTACGGCCAGTGAGACACTGCTCTTCGGTCATGTCTGCTTTTTCATTTCAGAAACCACAGTTGGGAAACTGGCCAACAAGCAACCAGCTGGACTTCAACAAATACAACTTTTCAGAGAAGATGGAGCAGGCTAGTTTCCTTCAAATTCTGGACAGGTGAGTGAACAGCACAGTGACACTGTGGATGATAGCCTCTAAGAACTCCCTGCATCATGGCAGGATACAATCAAATGCTCTGTCACTAAAAAGCCTGTACAGGTTACTTTTGAGAAGGGGATACAATTGTTTATTACCTGGGTTAGACTGCATCTCCAAGAAAACTGTTTTCTAAGCCTGTGTTTAGCTATGTGTTTTTCAAATAAGCTTGTTTTATGTTTAATGTTTACCACAATAATCCCTCTCATGAGCAACTTTTAACTTTCCCACTTTCAGGCAGGTGAAGACTTTGGCAGAATGCCCTGAAGGGCAGACTGAAAAGACGGATGTTTCCCTTGTTGCACCGGACCTACAGAACTCATACCATGCTTTAAATGAGGCAGAGCATGCCCCAGTTTTCTGCTCTAGTCAGATTGCTGGTCATTCCTTTCCTGTTTCAAGGAAAAACAGTGCTGACGCAAGTATTGCTTCCCACACAGCAATCCCTTGCTTTGCTTTCAATGGTCCATACTTGTACAATCCAGTGATGTCCTCCCACCCTGATATACATAAGTCCTTGGAACTGGACCAAGTGGGACTCGGTAAGAAATCAGTTTCCCTTCAGTATGTGACTCTCCCAAGGGAAGACTGTCCTCAGGCTCCACAGAGGCAAGAAGAGCCAGGAGCAGGTCCTCCAAAGCCCTACCTACTCACAGATCAGAAGGAAATGATGCAGCACCTCAGTGATAAGGAAGAAGTCTCACCGGCCCCACCAGCCTGTGGGAAAGGCACCAAGATGGAAACAGAAGAAGAGAGCTCTCCAAAAGCTCTCAGCTGTACCACATCTCCTCAGCAGTGTCCCTTGGAGTACATCACCACAGAGAGGCTGTTACTGCCATCAGCCAGTTCCTCCCCCCATCCTCCACTTGTCACTGCTGGGGAGTCACCTGGTGGCTCACAGGAGCCCCAGCCCCTCGGTGATCACTCTTGCCATGAGTTTTCTCCTGGGAAAACTGATGTCATGGTCCAAGTTTCAGGTCAAGCACCAACCTCTTTTCCTGAATTGCACCTGGAGAGGTTTGGAGACTATCTTACTGTGCCTTTAGGCCTCAACGGACATTCAGAAGCCACAAAGATTCCTTTGCCTGTCTTACAGAAGGAAAATGGTCTTCCTAGAAAGCAGCCGTTGTCAGAGGGTAACTTAGTGGTGTTGAACCCTGACAGCACTGAGCCAGTTTTCCTTTGCCAGGTTGGTGACTATTGCTTCCACAGCCTAAAACCCAGTGTGAAGATGGATAATGGTCAGGAAGACCACCAAGTCAAGAAACTTTCTGAGGGCAAGACAACACTTGGGAAGCCTGTATCTGACGATGACTCCATCACTGGCAAGGAAAAGGATGTATCAAAAATGCAGGCTATTCAGCTTTTCAAAATCCTGAAATCAGATGACTACTTTTCCTGGCAGCAATCTTTGAGGATCAAAGAAATCTGTTAAATGGGCAAATACTAATCAACACCGAAGAGACTGATAACCGAAAGAGGCTGCAACTGTCTGATGAAAATGAGCCTTCAAACCAAGAAACAAATAAACACCAGTTTCATCTTCAAGCTTCCAGTCCAACATGTGGAAAAACTTGAAGTAACTCAGTGTCATTCTCAGTGCTCTTCACATAATTGGCATGAAATACATGTATTTGCCTTTGGCGTTTTTTAAACTTTTTGACTTATCCACAATGAGCAGTTTATCCTCCTTATGATCCTGTGACAGATCACAATCATCTTGCAATTATACCAGATTGCCTGGCAAAACTGATTGCAGGAAATGCAGACTTAACAGAAGAAGATAAGCTTGGAAACCTTGGAAAGAAAACTTAGATTCTTAAGAGCAATTTTGTTGAACTTCTATGTGTTTATAAAATAGATCTAAAAGTCACCAAGGGACTTTCATATCTCTGCCTTTCCACTATGGTATGAAATAGGTATTGTCTAAGGCAAAAAAACCCCAAAACCCAAAAATCAAAAAACCAGGATAGTTATAGAAGGGTAAAACTATAAAATGTGAAAAAAAAAAAAGTTGAAGTCCAGGAAAGCTTTCTTAATGTTAATGTGCAGTATATCACAGCAAGTGCTAAGGATAAGAAGGTAACATTAGTGGGATACATAAAGTAGGCTGTAGAGAACCATTTGGAAGAAGAAACATGGCTGAAAGAAAAACCAAGGAGTCTTAAGGTTCAGTGAGAGAGAGGGAGTGGGGCAGGTAACAGAAAACGGTACACAAGAAATGTTGGGAAGCTGCACAAGCTTAAATCTGCTGCAGCTTTTCTATTTATAAGTGTTAAAATACCATATTATTTTAAGCTCATTGACTGTTTATACATAATATTCTTAATCTTAACTGTGTAATTGATTCTTTGTTTTTTTTTTCCTGAGTAATAAGATGTGTTGAGAAAGAGGAGACATTTTTTTCCTTGTTTTGCTGTAAAGAAAGTGGTGTAAGGAAAGAGCCTTTGTTCAGAGCTGTGACTTTGTGACCAGCAAAAAGGCTTTGATTTCAGATCTGAAGGTGGACTTGCATTCCAAAAAAAAAAATTCTTTTTTTTTCAAATATAAAATCTGTACTAATAAAAATATTATTTCTTCATATAAATATGTTCCTTTCATATGTTAAAATATTGTGGTTACCATAAAATTACTATTAGCTTGTTTGATCAGGCCTCAAAAAATTCTGTATGTTAGCTATGCCACCTGTGAGGCAGGACACTTTCTCCTGACTTTGCTATATTATTTGACAGAGATAATGAGTTCTGTGTTTCTGCCAGCTGATTCCTCCTGCTGGGTTAATGGGACAGCGCTGATTCAGAAATTGCAGTGAAATGAATTGTTTTTTGAGGATTTCATTCTCAGAAATACCATTTTAAATCTGAAAGGTGTGCAAATTGAGTTTGGTGTTCTTGACAGTAAAAGACACGCAGTTATAGCCTCTGATAGAGAATATTGATGACCACTTCATGAGATTTTCAATGTAGACCTTTTGTAATCAATGTATTTTTTTGGCCTTTCTGGAGTGGCACAATTAATTTCTTCCAGGCTGTATGATTGTGCTCTAATCGTGTCCTAAAAGGAGATGTTTAAATTCATATGCAAATTTTGTATCTGGTTTCACATCTTAGATATGCATCACTTTCCTGGGCCTTGAATTGCTGGGGTTTGATAATCAAGAAGATTAGTGAGTGGGAGAACTTCTATTCAACTCAGTGGCTTTTGAATGGAGCCCATTTGCATTGTCATCAGCACTCTAAGAGCTCTCTGTTCCTTTTGTCTCTCTGCACTTCACTGGGCATTTGCAGAGGCTGATTTTGGAGACAGGATTTACAGACACAAGCACTTAATATCCACAGAGTGGATATTATTAATATTCACAGAGTGGATATTATTGTCTGAAGATCACTTCAGGAGCCTGGAACTTGCAGAGTAACATGCCATTGTCAAACTAGGGGAACTGAGCAGTGGTTTTCTTAGTAACTATAACAATCGGTTTAGGGCAGAATGAATTTCTGCTCTAGGGACTCCTTGTTCAATATCCATTTAAGTATTATTAAATAAAATCTGTAATGAATGTTGGAAGCAGGGCTCATAATCTATAGCTCTGCTATGCCAGAGGAATACACTTTTTACTGGGTTACCGAATCAAAACTTCCATAAACTTCTGGTGCTGATCCTGTGAATCTTCCATGCTCTTCTGCATGAGATCCAGGTGCAGTGCTGGTGGTAAAAAGCATTTTACAATACTGTAAGCTGATGTGGTGATTCAAGACTTAGAAGCTGTCATGAGTCCCAGGTCTTCAACTTCCTGATCATTAGCTTAAGCCCCAAAGTTACTGTGCAAAAGCAGGTTGCTGCTACCTTTCCCAGTGCTAGGCACTGTTATGCAGGAGAGGAATCATCATTGTGATGATTCAGGAGCCAGTTATGACATGCTCCTCTCTGTACGGCTTCTCACTAAGTAGTTCCAGCCCCACAGCCTGTATATCTGCGTGATGAGCTACCTATGTTTCTGATGTAGTCAAAAAAAGAGAGGTAAGCATCTCAATACTGTAAATCACATTTTACAGCTCTCTATTTACACTGCAGTGTATATACAGTTATGAGATTATTGCAACCCTTTCCTGACTGCCCACTCAAGCATAAAAGATTCTGCCCGTGTTTCAACAGCAGACATTTTTCTTTTCATTGCTCTGAAGTAATCACTTTAGTATTCCGTATCATAATCTTCATCAACCAGAAACGTATTACCTGAATTTGCATGAGATTAGGGGAGGAAGTATATTGTGTTCTCAGTGGTTCTAAATAAGGTCAATGCTGAACTGCTCTGTTGTTTTTTTTCTGCTGTCTCAGGGTTTGTCTTTTGTGTAAGAAAGGAAAATGGAGCTGAATGGTTTGCTAGAAAAAGAAACCTGCAGCGGAAAGCCCTCCAAGACTTCAAGGAATGACAGCTGGAGAATTTCTGAGAATCATAAAATCATAGAATCCTGTACCTCTACAGGATAATGGAAAACAAACCTAACTGATCCTGCAGTCCTTTTGGTTTCTTGTTCACAAGCATGTTTTACACACAACCTTACTCCCATAGAACTCCAATGAATGATCTCTGCCTCTTCTCCTCACTCTCTGCTTGCTCCCTTCTGCTCTCACTCTGGAGATGAAATTCCCATGAAAAGAAACACAATGTGTCACATTCTCTACATGGGGAATAAGTAGCACTTGTGCCTCTTTTGGCCCTTTATACAAGCCTTTTCAAGGGCCTACCAGGATTCCATATGCTACAATCTGGATCCTAACAACTCCTCATATTACACAATAGATGTTTCACCATGATGTTCAGTGGGTGAGCCCAAACTCCTCTGCAAATTCACTCAACATGAGCCAGCTTTAATTCAAAACCTCTGCAGATTTGTTTTGTACTTTCCAGCTCTTTGATAGAGAAGCATATGGTCCTCCTTCTTGAAGGATAATTTGTTTGTCTAGAGAAGGAGTTCTAAAGCTATCTGAAACAACTGGGTAGCTTTTCCTATTCTCCTTTTCAAAATTTTCCAGCTCCTGGTTCACAGTATGCACATGCACTGCAAAGTTTTGAGATGAGTACTTTTTCATCTTCTAAGCTGTTTGTCCTGCAGCATTCAGACGTATATAAGATGTTGACACACATTTTCAAGTTTATTTCATTCACTGCAGGTTCATGAGAGATTCATGGTGTTGTTTCAGCATCTAAAGACACCCTTTTCCCCCCTTCTACTTGCAGCAGAGACTGTAGTATAGGAAGATAAGACTAACACATTAGATCTAAACTATCATTCCATCTAGCCCAGTATTCTGTCTCTGCCGATATTTGCAGTGGATGCTAAAGTCCGGGTGTAGTAAACATGAATCAGTATCCAGCAAATAAGTAAATCCTCAACTGATACATTTACCTGGTATCTGGCCCAGAGCATTCCAGAATTGGAGGTTACATCTAAGGTGTTGTAGACAATATGTGCTTCATGTCTCTTGCCTTTAGAGGTTCAACTAACTCCTTTCTAAAACCACTTAATTGTTGGCTTCATAATGTCTGATAGGAAAGTATTACTAAATTTGTTTATAAATAAAACCATACAAACAAAAAAATAATGCCCACATTTTCCTAAACTCATTTTGTGCCAATTGCATGGCAAGTTGCTCCTTAGCTTTTGTTCTAGAAGAATCTATAAACCATCATTCCTTATTCACCATCTCTTGTTTGAGATGCTACAAACTTCTGTCAAATAATTTCTCAGTTGTTTTTTTTTCCAAGCTGAAGAATTCCACAGTAATTAGTCTCTCTTCCTATAGATCATGTAACTCTTCTAACAACTTTGTACTTTTTCTGTTTCTACACAGTATTCTACAGTATTCATTCAGATATGAGATAACCAGAACTGAATTCAAGAAAACAGGTTATTTAGACAGTCTGTGATAACTGGACTCTCCCATTATTATTTGTCTGCTCTAACAGGTTCTTAGGTCTTGTTTAGTTAGAATTATTTTTTTTCAGTCACGTGAATGTCTATGTTTCTATATTTCAATGTGCACTTACAGGTCAGAAAACCAAGAGTATCCCGGGCTGCATCAAAAGCAGTGTGGCCAGAAGGTTGAGGGAGATGATTCTGCACCTCTGCTCTGCTCTCATAAGACCCCACCTGGAGTGCTGCATCCAGCTCTGGGGTCTCCAGTGCAAGGAAGATGTGGACTTGTTAGAGTGAGACCAGAGGAGGCCATGAAGATGACTGGAGGGCTGGAGAACCTCTCTTCTGATGACAGGCTGAGAGAGTTGGGGTTATTCAGCCTGGAGAAGGCTGCAGGGTCATGTTATTATGGTCTTTCAATATATAAAGGTAGTTTATAAGAAAGACAGAGAGAGACATTTTACCAAGGTCTGTAGTGACAGAAAAATGGGCAGCAGTTTTAAACTGAGAGAGGATAGATTTAGAAGAAGAAATTTTTTTAAATGAGGCTGGCAAGACACAGAAACTGGTAGCCCAAATAAGTTGTGGATGGTTCTTCATTAAAAACTTCAAGGTCGAGTTGGATGGGGCTCTGAGATACCTGGTCTAATGGAAGATGTCCCTGCCTGTGGCAGATAGTTTGGATCCTTCCAACCCAAAGCATTCTATGAATCCCTGGTTCTATGATTCTAATGTCTAATCCCATTTATACCTAATAACTTAGTGTTTTCTCCCTCATCATTAGGTTGGAGTAACCCGGATAAAATTTTGCCTTTTCAGTCACTCAGATCTCTCAGGTAAGAGATTTCTCATCACTCAGTCTTACACATAATTATGTTGAAGATCATAATTCTCCTGGGAGAAATCACTTAAATCTTTCCTGCAATATGAAAACTAGCCATTAATTTTTCCCATTTGTTTTCTCTCTTTAAATGACTTTAATTTCCATGATAACCTTCCTTTTATCTCTTTGTTTCTTAGAAATGCATTTTTTAGAGACTTCAAGCTTTTTAGAGATCTAGGTATGATACACTAATTGGATAACCCTGTACCCATTTGCTTCTGGAGTTCTTCCAAGAACTCTACTAGCTTTATAAGCACGACTATTCTCTTTTATAGGGAGATGTTAATTCTTCCCCAGAAGATTCTTCTCTACTATTTTTATTTTTCATTACAGTTTGTATCACTTATCCTGTACAAAAGTCAGCCTGACTGGTCAGCAGTTGCCTGGATTCTTTTCTGAGTACTCCTCCAAAGCTTTCATTTGGTATTTCTTTTTCTCTGATGTTGAGGCCTGTCAAAGCCTTTGATTATTTACCTCAATTATTTGTTTGGCAATTAACTGTTCAATTTCTTTTACAGATTCATATGATAAGAAAGCAATTGAGTAAGAATATAGGTTATGCAAGGCTTGTAAAGAAAGTAATTATGTTTTATTAAACAGAAGGATGTAGTTGGAAAAGATCATTGTAAGTTATCCTTTTTCTCTATGCGTCTTGCCTCATTTACTTTTTCAGAATATTAAGGCTATGATAACCATAATTTCATAGCATGGGTAGACTTATGAAAGGCCTAAGTGGACCTCTACATTTTTATATGATTCTTTAAACAGCTTCTTTGTCACTGAAAACATTTGATTCTTTAACAGCTTCTTGGGCTTATTTTATTTTTGCCAGTCTTTTCCTAAAAATATTATTGTAGAAAACTTGTGGCTTTCACTGTTTCAACTTGTACTAGGTCTTGTATATTATTCAGGACTAAATCAGTTTCTTTGCATTCTCATGAGTGCTTTCACAAATAACTGCAAGAAGCAATCATTCACAGTGGCTAAAAAGGTAGACTGTGACTAGATTCGTACTAGCAAATAAAGTAGATCAAGGTTCCTTTCTGGCTGTAAGAGCAGTCATGGAAGATTCGTGTATCCAGTCTCTTTCCCCAACAATAGAAGGCCTTTTCCACACTGCATATTGGAAACTATCCCTTGCTTGCTCTTTGGTATAGACAAAAGCCGTGTCAAAGTGTTCGCTAACAGCTGAGTGGAGTCTGTGGTCCCATTCCAGAGCTCTAACCTTTGCCTTGTCCTGGAAAAATCTGTGCATTAGTGTTCTACTGAATCTACTCTTTTCATCAACATTCCTTAATGCCTATTAATTTTTTGAAGACATTTGCCAATGATTCTGCCATTTAAAATGTATTTTAAAAAGCAAATATTTGTATAGACATATTTAGGCATTTGTCTTGATTTGGTTGTATAGTTTTATATGCTCTGCTTACCCAGGTTGTTTTTGGTTTTGTTTCTGTTTTTCTCACCTTCTGTTCTATCCCTTTTTCTGAGTCATAGGCTTTCTGTGGTTTCAGAACACACAAATAGATCAATCTGAACAATTTACTTTCCACATCTGGCATAATTTCCTTGGTTTTCATTTTAGAATTGCCTCATAGTGTCTTTAATCTTAAATGTCAGCAGCACTGATTCTGTTTTGATTGGGTGGAACCCATCTTATATATACTTCATCTGCTTCGAAATTTTACCAGATATGAATAAATATAATCCCTCTTTCCCTACATGGTTTAATCCATCATGCGCTGAGACTCTGTTATGTGACAGTGTATAAAAACAGGACCATTGAGGAATGCTACTATGTAGGACTGCCTTTTCAGCCTCCCAGTTTAAACTTTGCTTTCGGGACCTCTCGCCTGCTGTTTCTTTGTTGGTAGTGTGGGTATGAGCCACCACCAATGGGTCTTTCTTGGCACTTACTGAGGGCATGCCTAGATTCCTTGTGCTATATCATCTTTTCAACTGCACGTGTCTTTTCAAGCAAAATGTTTGTCCATGTTTGTATTGGTCATGAGAAATGAAGGAGATATTTTCCATTTTTCTGCTCCTGAAGGGAACCCGTCCTCCCAAAGACACCTATCAGCCCTTGCTGCACATGCTACTTGTTGAGTAACTCATGGTGCAGTGTTGATAGTGTTCATGTAACTCAGGATCTCCTTTTGGGAGGTGACCTGCTCCTGGGGGTGAAGGCTAAATCCAGCAGATGATGCCTGGCTACTGTGATATCAATCCATGACATCACATGCCTGATAAAACTTCCACTGAGTGCAAGAGAGGCTATGGATGGCCCATATGGATATGTCAAGACCCACACAGTGTCTAAAGGATGATTTGTCTTCATCTTCATGTCCTGTCTTGGAGCTGAAAGGCTTGACTTATCCATCTATTCAGTCCAATTAAGTGTCTCTTTGGGATAAAAGTTTTTGACAGATTTACAAATGGCCTTTTTGTGTGTCTTGACAATTCACAGTTCTGTGCTTTCTGAAAGGATTAATCAAAGTGTTTCTGGTCAGAGCCCATCCCAGTAGCCCTACTTTTTATATATTCCCATGAAAGTTGCTTTCACTATGCATCAGCAAACAGAGCAGACTGATCCCTCCTACTTGGTCATTGTATCAGAATAGTTTTCTTGAACCTCTGCCCTAAGGTGCTGCTAAAGGTTCTTACTTGATACCACTTTAGATAGAAATTAACACACCAGTTAATTTTGTGCAGCCTTTAAAAAGAAAGGCTTCACAGCCTGACTATACAGAGGAAGTTACCTTTCACCTTTCCTAAGCCAAAGCTCTTCAGGCCTTTTTAGCACAGTTATGTCTTGGAACAGTCATTTTTGCGCAACCTAACAAGGTAACTGCTAGTGCCAGACTCTGCCATGAGACCAACATGGTGAATTTGCTGTCAGTGATACCATCACATTCCATGCAAGCCCAAGTTACCGTAGCAGCTTTGCTGAACAGACGTGCCTCGGTTCTACTTAAGGGAACTTTAATCTCATATTCACCAAGCATTGCTCTGTTGCAAAAACACTCCATCTGATAGGTAGATTCTTTGTGTCTAGGGATGCCAAAACTTAATTGGAGTAAATTAAGTGAGAGGAGTAACAAAGTATTGCTTGGAATCACACACAGTGCGGGTGTGCTTAACAAGCATGAAAAGGATAAAAAGCAATTACTTATGAATGACTGAAGTTTCAAGAGACATAGTGCATGAATATCCATGCCATACCAGTCCTCATTTTTCACCACTGAGGTCTCTCCATCTAAGTGGTATAATTCTTCTGCCTGTTAAGAAAAAACTGGAAGGATAAGCTTACACATCTCCCTTTCTCTCTCTCTCTCTCTCTCTCTCTCTCTCTTTTTTTTTTTGATCTGGGAAAGTATGAAGAAGGAGAGTGCATGTGTGTCCTTTGGGGAATGTGAAGATGAGAAGTCTTCACTCTCAAGTTCATGTCTGTACACTGTGTACAACATTAAGTTTTACAATATATCCTGAAAATTATTGTCAAGTGCCTTTCCCTTCTTCTTCCTCTCTTTGGCCCACTCTGTTTTTCTTTTAGCTTTTTAATTTTTTATTTGTAAAGCACTTCCAGCTGGCACTGATTCACAAAAAATTGTCTATGCTGTGGAAGATGTAATCCAAAGTTGCCTGAGCTCTGCTACTTTCAATTGTTGAAAGCACTGCCCAAAACTACAGTGCTCTCTTCAAAGAGGTTGCAATCTAGGCTGGAGAAAACAGTAAGAGACTTCACTGCCTCTCACTTATCTAAATGCCACCACTCCCCTTAATTTTTTCCCTGAGATTAAAAAGATCTAAATATATGTTAAATTACACTGTCTCCATTTGAGTGTATTTTCCTCACTTCTACTGATGCAGAGTGATATCACTTAAATTAAATATGTAGTCAGAGTGTGGCTTGAATTTTTATCCCCCAACTGTGTGGGTTTGGTTTAAGCAGAATCCACAGTTCTAGTGCTACTGGATGGAGACAGTTTTATACATGTCAGGCTTAGCAAGAATGTGTCTTTAAGACAACATTGACAACGTAAACTAATATTTTATTTAATGACCATTTAACTTCATGGAAATGAATTTTCCTTTCAGAAAGCATTGCACACAAGGAGAATGATGATTTAAAGGACAGGTTCCGAGTGCAGATCAACAGAAAAGGGAACAAGCGGTAAAGTTCAGCCTCTGTCAAGAGATCGTTACGTCTCATTTGCAGAAAAATATCACTCTTCTGGGAAATTGTTTAAGCAAAGTGTAACAGTGAACAGTGAACTTCCCTATTCCTCTTAATTTTATACATCTGATCAGGAACCTAATTGCAGGACCTATGCTAAAGTCAAGAATGTCAGAGAGAACAAATCTTTCAGGCAGAAACTGATGTGGAACAGTAAGTACCACATGAGCACGAGGAAGAACTTTGCTGTGTGGTGACCACACTCTGGAACAGGTTGCCCAGAGAGGTTGTGGAGTCTCCCTCGCTGGAGATATTCCAGAACAACCTGGATGCAAATCTGTGCAATGTGCTCTAGGATGACCCTTCTTGAGCGGGGGGGCGGATCAGATGATAAGTTTGGTCCCTCCCAAACCTACCCATTCTAGGATTCTGTGAAATCAAACCTGCTGCTGGTGCTGAAGACTACAACAGCACAACTGAAAGGGGAAAGCGGAGTCCAGGCTCTGCTGGGAGGGGTTGGGCTCTGGGTGTCCCACTGAGAGTTACGTCTGCACTGACTCAGTGTGTGAGATGAGACAGTCAAATAACACCTGCCTTGAAGACCACTCAGCATTCAGGTGAGGCCCACATGCTGTTACTGTGGGGAAGGAATTGGTAAGGAGCCCTCTCACCGCTAACAAACCAGCGTGAGCCCTCTCACCCCTAACAGCCCTGTGAATCAGGTCTTAAAGGGAAGAAATAGGAGGACTAGATCTCTCAATTCACCAGTAGTGTGTTTTTGAGAGCAAGAGTGGTAAGAAAGGCAGGGAAGTGGTTCTTTTTGGACAGGTTCATGGTTCAATGGAACTATGTTTCAGTGGAGTGTACTTTTTATGAATCAGATGTGTGAACCAACATGGATAATTAATTCCTTCTCATAACCTAGGGGTTATTTATTACTCTCAAGGTGAAGGGAGAAGGTAGAAATTCCTATTATTAGTTCCAAACAGCAGTCCTTGTCCTATGGTGAAGAGGCAGAAAGTTTGCCTATTAATCAACCATCTACATATGAAGCTACTCTGAGACATGATACCAGTGCTGATTGAAGAGGTGGTTTGGGGTCTAAAAAGCCCAAGACTCCCACCTAACCACAGAGTTTTGACTTCAGCTACACTCAGTGACAAAGAAGGAACAACAGTGACTGCTGAGCATTCATTTGAGGAAGAACAGTCAGTGATGCCAGGAATTGTCCTAACATAAAATCATGCTTGCATGTAAAGCTGTAAAGATGAGAGAGCTCATAATCAATTTTATTCTGGCTCCTTGTTTGGGTTTGGGGGTTGGAACTACTAGATGTGAGTTTTGGACTCTTTTTTTCCTCCTTCCTTTTCTATTATTGCTCCTTTTCCCTTAGCCTGGCATTTCTTCATCCTGCCTTTATTTTCTACTTCCATCTTGTTGACAGAAAGAGAATGAGACTCTGTGAGAGTACACACATATCCCAACTCTCCACATGTGTATCAGTGGGAGAGTTGTGAATGGTATTTAGGGAAGACCCCAAACTTCATGGGCTAGACAGTGTTCAAAGCCTGACAGTATATTTACTTAAACTGACTAGTCATGAAGTTTCACACCTGAGTAGGCCTGACTGTTACCAGCGTGAGCTGTGACTTTGCCTGTCCCATTGTTAGGTGTCGTTTTGATATGGATTGTAAGAAAATTTTCTTCCATCCTGCCTTTTTTTATCTCACCAATAGGTGTCTCTTCCTTATATCTGTTGACTTGTCCTACCTCTAAGGTTTCCATTTTCTTTAGACTTCTTTAGAGTGAGGTCTGGCTGCTTCCTATGAGGCACGAGTGGAGATTCAGTTGATAACACAGCTGATGGAGCAGAGGCACAGGACCTGCACAAGGGAGGAACTTGGCCATTACTCATAAGTGTTGGAGGCTTTCTGGTGTTTAATAAAAGGTATTGAAAATGTACCCGTTTGTGATGTAACTCCACCTGGCAACTACCACGCAGCTGCTCACTCAGTTCCCTATGGTGGGATGGGAAAGGGAAGGGTAAAAGTGAGAAAAATTGTCGGTTGAGACAAAGGCAGTTTAATAGGTAAAGCAAAATCTAGGCACAGAAGCAAAGCAAAACAGAGAACTAATTCACCACTTCCTAAGGGAAGGCAAGTGTTCAGCCATCCCCAGGAAAGCAGGGCTCCATTTGTTACACATTGTGGTTACTTAGGAAGACAAATGCCATCATTTCAAACATTCCTCTTCCCTCTTCTTTCCCCAGCTTTCTATGCTGAGCATGATGCCATACAGTGGGAAATATCCCTTGAGTCATTTGGGATCACTTGTTCTGGCTGTGTCCCCTCCCAGCTTCTTGTGAACCCCCAGCCTACTCACTAGTAGGATGAGGTGAAACAGAAAAGGCCTTGACTCAGTGTAAGTACTGATCAGCAGGAACTAAAACATCCCTGAATTATCAACACTGTTTCCAGCACAAATCCAAATCACAGTCCCATACCAGCTACTGTGAAGAAAATTAACTCTACCCCAGCGCACCATTGCACACCTATCATTCCGAAGATAAACATGTATCTCTAGTACTCGGGAGGATTATAATCCCTTGCCTAACATGTGATTTGCAGTACTGAATGCCATGTATTCTATGGTCTCTCAAGCAATAACTCTATGATGGCTGAAACAACCTGTTTCACTTTTTGGACCTGAAAATACCTTGGATTGGGTACAGGTATTCTTTGCAAGATTAGGCATCAGCTGCCCTTGGGCTGCTAGGAATGGTAAAATCATTCCTTGCCATCTTTTTTTCTACTGTTTCTGAAAAACAGAGCTCTCTACCAAGCTGACCCCGGGCCAGTAGTTCCCATGATAGCAGAGACAAATTCAGCTCCTGTTCTCGGACTTTGAATTCTCAGGGGAGGGCACATTAATTTTCCCTGTTTAACAGTGACCTTCCTCAACACAGACACAGCTTACCCTTGCCTAGATCTTTTTCATGAAAGAAAAAGGAAAAGCAGGTTCTCTGCAAATCCCATACCCATGAGGTATGTTTGTTTACTGATAGAGGGACATGAATTTTTCAGCTGCTAGATTTTTGAAGTACATTTTCCTTGGCAGAAAGCTTTCTCTTTTCTGTGACTTTGTAGTTAAACAGAGTGGATGCCTCTCATTTTTGTATATAACCTCCTAGTGCATATGCAATTTTGCATATGACTTCCTAGAGCTAAGCTTCCTTGCTAAGGCAAGTGGGCTTATTCAGTGAGCACAGGAATGTATTCACCAAATTAAAACAACCCACAAAGGCAAAGCTGAATGGCCTGCTTAATAAGGCATCTGAGGGTTTTTTGCCTTAAACAATAAATCACTCACTCATATCTTGCCCTTACTGACTTATACTGAGACCTCTTTCAACTGTTAGAAGAGCAGTGGATTGGTAAGAGCATTTGTTTGGCTTTTAAAAAATCTATAGTTGTTTTTAGAAGTTATGTCTCTAGATGTCTGCCAGACTCTTTCTCTTGTTAAGGGGTAGAAGAGTCAACACTACACTGCTTAGGTCCTGAGGGTCTTCCCATTCAGCTTGGACCCTTGTTTATTGCAAAACATGCAGAGAATTACCAGGACTCACAACTATTCTTATCCTAGGACACTGATGCTGATGTGAGTGCTTGGCTAAATAAATCCCTGTTCAGCATTATCCAGTTTGTCATTTCCTCCAACAACAGGCTTCTTACCGGGGAGAGCTGCTGTTAGGCTTTCTGTGTTATACTCACACTTGCTGGACAGTTTTCCATCTGTGTTGGAATTTCATGGGGTATCAGGCCTCTGCAGCTCAGGAAGACAGAGGTAAAATCAGAAATCTTAGATGATAGTTCACTGTATGGGAATGGCTGTGATTCCTGTCTGGGGGTGGGGAAGAGAAAGAGAAAAAAGAAAACATTGTGTTTGAGGTTTTAGCCAGTGTTATAAGGCCCATTTGATTCAAAGGCATGAAGTCCAATGAATTCCAAACATCAAGCTTAACCTTTTGGACTTATCTTTTGAATTAGAATATTTATTGAAAATTAATTTTACCAATTACAAAACAATTCCAGATTTTCTTTGCAGGTTGTAAACCAGAATCTTACTTTTTTTGCATGACCATTTTGATTTACAAACAAATGTGTTCAGAAAGTTGAAACTTTCTCAGTTCAAAGACTCACAATAAAATTCTGATAAATGACAATGTAGCAACAGTACATCAGCTCTTAACAGCAACAGCTGATGCTGGAGACTTCTTGCCACTCTCCCACGAAGGGTCAATTTTTATTGGTGAAATACATGCAGTAGGGATCAATATCAGGGATATTCCTCACAGATCTCATCACCCAGCTCCTCATTTCTCTGTCTCTGCCTTCTCCAGTGTAGAGTAACTTGTGTTTATTTTACCATTTCCCACTGTTTCCTTTAGCCTGATCTGTCTTCTGATTGTTTCCTCTTTTCAGAGAGCATCCCAATGAGGACCCTACAGTGCTGTCACAACTACATACCTCTTACAACTTGCACATGGATGGAGTGTTCTGAGGCTCATCAATTCATGAATGTGATTCTGAACTTTAACAACTGCTGTTAAAACTAAGTTCCTGGCTGGTGTTCTGTGAAGGGTCTAAAGAGGCTTGGCTGATGAACCTAAGAGCTGGAGCTGATCAAAAGGACAGTGAAGTGATCTTGCAGCCAGCACAGTATCCAGCTTGCAGACACCAGTGTTATGTCCAGGCTAGGGAGAAAGCTGGATCTGTACAGGATGGGGAAGAACAGGAAAGAGAGCATGCTAATCCAGTTGGTTTCATTATCTTTTCAATCACTCTCCCCGCCTTTGCTGTGATAGCATACACACAAAATATAGCAGGACATGTTAATTATTGCACTCAAGTGGAGAAAATGTTACAGTAGAGACAGTGGTGATAAAACTAATCAGATTGGTAAAGAAGGTTACTTCTTCCTTATGCCAGCCAGAGTATAGCTAAGTTAAAATAATTTCTGCAAAACAAACTGTGAAAAAAACAGAAGTTGTTTTTCTCACTGGGTTTCCTCTCAGAGATAGTAGATATGTCTTGCACTATCTTTTTGTTACTTCTGCTTCCTTTCAAGCTGAAAACAGAACAGTCAAACTGGAGAGTATGAGGGAGAGGAAGGAACAGAGAATAAGAAAGAGATAGGAGAAAGAGAAAAAAAATATAATAGTAGAAGCTAGAGATGGAGGAATAAACAGGATAGAGATTGGAGGGTGGGAAGAAAACACATGAAATAAGAATAGGGAGAAGTTATCTTGCTATTATTCTTGAGAAAGAGCTGTAGGATTCATTCATGAATTGACCTTACAGCTGTGAAGTCAATGGAGAAGGTGGCTCTTACTATCCCTTCAGTATTGAATCACATTCCAAATGTTAGCAGTTTGCTGTGGATTGAAGTTTCAAACCACAGAAGTGTTCCTGTGGCACAAGGGACTCCACAGTGCCCAAAAAAAAAAAAAAAAAAAATTCTGTTTGTAGGAGCTCTGCAGTCCCACAGTCCTCACAAAACCTCTGTCCCAGCTGGTGGCTATATTTCTCTGGTCTACCTTCTTTGACTTCTCCAGTGTAAGCACAGCATAACAGACATATGTACACATGTAAACTGCCAAGCCTTCTGCTATGGAAGCTGCAGACTTTGCTTGCTTGGGGAAGGTGGGCTGGGAGCTGAGGGTGGCAGCAAGGCATTGGCCTCATTGACAACGGTTTCATCTCACAGTAACAAGAAATGCAGAACAGCTTTGCTGCTTCCCCATACACAGGGAGTGCCGTCAACATTCATGGGTATGGATTTTCCCTTATTTAGTGGTCTACTGGTTTATTGTATTTGAGTAGAAAATGAAGATGTAGAGAATTAAGAAATGTTAAAAAGCTGAGACTTCTTACATTGCACAAAACAACCATGTTTTCAGTCTCTGGAGATGATTCACGGTGGGGAAAAAGAGTAGGTTGGTAAATGCACTGAGAAATTCCATGTGTTCCATTTCAGGTGCTGCTGCCAGCAAATGTGTCAGTAATAGCAACTGCTAGTGGCTGAAAAGCCTCTGTAGAAAGCTACATTCTCTCAGCTGGGGTTGGAGTGAGGTGCAGCCATGAGCTGTCTGGGTTCACTTAACAAGGCAGCTGCCCACCCCACCTCGTTGCAGTACAGCAACGTTGCTAGTGAAGATCAAAGAGAAAAGGATCTCAGCTTGTTCCAGCTAGAGAACGAAGGCTGAAATGCAAAAAGGAACTGCAGATTGGAGCAAGGACGAAGGAGGGAAAAGTTGATTGAAATGTTAGAACAAATCCAGAGGCTATGAAGGCGCCAGGAATACTTTCAGAGTGGTGTGTCCATCTATGTGAGACTGCCTCTATCAATGTTTCTACTGTGTTTACATGGGCAAACAGAATGGCCCTAAAAATCAGAACAGCAAGGTTATTTGGACAAAAGTTATTTAGAAAAGATTACTTCTAAACACAGGTTGATAAGTCTGTAAATCTAATTACACAGTGTGAATGCCTGGAAGCTTGTTCTTGTCCTAAGTATCTATCACAAATGTGCTGCTGGTGTTCTTGTGCCCATGGCTCCTGGCTCTTCCTGGCCTCAATGCAATCTCTCTTTTCTCAGAAGTATTGTAATATTTATTTTTGGCCAATGGCAGCCAGTCAGGCGGTCTTCAGTTGGCAGAACACTTCTGAGGAGTTCAGTAATCTTCTGAGGCAAATAAACTACCTTCAAGAGCTGAAAGGGTGAGTAAGCAGCCCACCCCCTACTCCTTTCTTGCAAGATTCCTTACTAACCACAGGGTGAGAGCAGGCTGCACATGGATATCACCCATTGCAATAGGAAGGACGAAGCATTCTCACCTGTTTATATCCTAAGCCTGTGTACACCTTTCAAACATCTATGGAAATTGTAAGGAATCACTACAGGTCCAGACCTTGACTTCCCTGGATGGAAGTTGGAAGATAGAAACCTGATTCCTTTTTTTCCTCTGTATTTCCTTTGGAAATAGGTTTAGATAAAAGATGTTGACCTAATAAGGTGGTAAACATGTTGGCTGAATTCCTCCCAGCCTGCCCAAACTCAGCTTCCCTCTCACAAAAATACACATATTCCCTTACCTCCTCATCCCCTAGAAATGACATACTTTTTGTTCCTTGAAGCAAAGTCTGACTTTGAAAGTGGAATGTAAACAAAGAAATGCTGCATTGTTCCTAGTTAGTGTGATCAGAAATAGCTCCAAATTGTCCATAATGCCTCAAATTTGTGTCACACCTTCAAAGACAGAGTGGGAAGGTGACTATGATGCTCTATTTGGGAAAATATCCTAGCTTGCAGAGCAGTCAAGGAAGCTGACACAAATTAAATTGACTCTTGGGTTTCATGATAATCATCTGGCTCTTAGGAGGAAGAGTCAGCTCTTTTAATATATACTTTTCTAAGTCGTGTGAAGGAAAGATGGGTTTGTTTGTAACTTCTTGGAAATCGTTGTCTTCTCCCTTTTTCTTGTGTCACATTCAGTGCTCGTAAGAGACAGAGGACCTTTATTTTGAAAAACTAACTGAAAAGTATCCCTGAAAGCTTGTGAGCTTCATAAATGCTGATGCTAGCAGTCACATTGCCTGAGTTATTACTCCTAAATAAGTCAGGGCCAAGATGTAGTATCACACAATGCCTTGTAACTGCTTGCACTGCTTTGTTGTCAGCACTCTCCCTGCCATGGTTTGGCCTGTGCCAACTAGTGCTCTCCAAGATAACAGCCTGGCACCTTTTGGGAGATAGCACAGCATAGCAACCATTCCCACTGGGCAACATGGACACGACTGTACCAGGGTAGGCTGTGTCCAGTGTCCTTCAACAGTATTCTGGAAGGCTTTGCACCCAGGCTGTGCAGCACACATCCCTTTTCGCTGCCAGTACAGCTATAACACAGTGGTCACAGTGCACTTTGAAATGAAAAACAGAGACACAAAACTTTAGCTGTGTTTTAGACTGCAGAGACTCTGTGGGAGACCAAGGAGACCAGCAAGTCTGCAGACATAGCTGATCTGGGTCATTTTGCCAGGGGGCCAGAGAATGGTCCCTGGCCCTGCTTTATTTACAGGAAAAATATAGTTTTTCTCAAAAGCTGAATTGTGCTTGCATATCTTTGAATTGGAACACTTGTAGTTGGCAGTAAACAGTTGATCTTTTCCTGTGGCACAGAAAAGTTCAAGGCTTGCATCTTCTGAGGAGTGTACAAGAGATGGGGCCAAAGATTCCTTGTAGCTTCCTGGAAGACAGTGCAGGTCATCTGTTGTATGCAGTTAGCACCTTAGAGAGCTGCTAGTTAGAGAGCTGTCAGTAGCAGCTAAGTCCTGTGCTTTTTTCATCCAGCCTCCCAGTGACCACCCTTGCCTTGAGTTTTCTCCTGGGAAAACCAGTGTCATGGTCACAGTTTGAGGTCAAGCACCAACCTCTTCTCCTGAGTTGCACCTGGATGTGTTTGGAGGCCCTTCAAGCCCCCACAGACACTCAGAACCCACAAAAATATCCTTACATATATTTTGAAAAGGAGTATTTTTTTTCCTGAAGAACCTGTATTGGAGATCTGTGTAGTCATATTTAATTATGGCAGCACTGTAACAGTTTTCCTCTCCCTCTGTCCAGTTGAGGAGGGCAAGTGACAGAGTGGCTTAGTAGCACCTCTCTGATAACATACCTAAGAAAGGGTAAAAACTGCTGCACAACTGGGAGGGAGGAGTGAGAATATATGGCATTCAGAGGCCAGCCATGGTCAACCCATCACACCAAGTAAATAAGTTTTGTAAATGCATTAAAATGATCAGAGAGCCCGCACGTGATGGTGGATCCATCAGGGACAAGGAAGAAAATGCACAAAGACCTTTCAGGTCTTCAGAGCCCTAAGAAAGCTGTTGGAAAGGGAAAGTAGCCAGCTCTGAGATTCAGAAAAGCCTTCTGGAGTTGTAGGTGTCTTAGACAACCAATCTGAAAATTTGAAAAATGACACCATCATAATCACATTTTCTTTCCACATTTTCTCTCCTCTCCTGATTCTAATCCAACGTGGTGAAAGATCTCAAATAAACCTACCTCTTTCTTAGTTATATTAATGTATTTGGTAAAAGGGACAAGTCATAATTTCCATGCACCTCCATTTAGATAGGCTTGTTTTGCACTCCCCTGATAGGTGAGATTGGCAGGGGAAGAAGCCAGATTTAGCTAGGGCTTCTTTCTAAAAATAGTTAATCAATTTCAGTTCAAGGCTCTCAGGTTATAGGAAAAGAAAATGATTTTGCTTGGGCACATAATGAGCTTGGATAATCAGTTTTCCTGCTCAGGAGCAATGAATCCAAGGGTTTAAACAAAAGAGAATGTTATTAAAAGGGGTAAAATAGCAACTCAGCACAAAAATTGGTAGGCCTGTTTACTAAAATCAGAAACAGAACCTGAAAGCTTCTTGTTAACGTAGCCCTCGCCCCTGTTTTGCCGAGAGCTGAGAGAGCCCATTCTCCATCTGTAAGGAGATGTTGTTTCCAAGTGCAGTGATCCCACCTCTCCTACCAGGTCACTGCTCTTGGCAGCTTCAGTCCATGAAGTCTTGGCTCTGTCAGAGAGGAGTCTGTGGCAAACAAAACCCAAAGCAAACTGTGAGGAATGCACTATTTGAGTTTGGATTTTTTTTTAACTTTCTTGCTGCATGCCTCCTTTGCTCTACCAGTATCAAGGGGAACTACACTGGTAATTCCTAACCCTCAAATCACCATTCTCTCTGGATGAATAACTGTTTTGAATACCTTCAAACATAAGACACAATTGTATTTTAAACCCAGTGCCCAAGAGTGAAATCCACTGAAGTCCACCCACTCCCTTTTTGTTGTGATCTCTTGACACTTCAAGCAGTGCTGGATTTCTCTTTTATCCCATTATAGGCAGGATCAGCAGTAAGTACTCCATTCTTTTAGGAATACTGGGCTTACCTCAGGATGGATGTAGCTCTGAATTTAAGTTTTACTTCTATGCAAGCTTTACAGCACAAAGGATTGCATTGAATAGCAGGCTGAAGACTCTGATAAGAGTTTTTTGCAGTGACCATCTTCTGTTCTTACAGTTGTCACCATCTCTTTATATGAGCTATTCAAAGTCATACACAGTGGAGATACCAATGGTTGGAATTGTTCAGGATAACGTGAGATAGGCAGAGGTTAGAGGGTTAAATGAAAAGAAAAAAATATTGTTTGGAGAACAGGAAATCCTTATTAAAAGTGATATCCTGCAAAATAGTCTGTGCCTCAACTGCAGGTATGCATAAGCCTGAACTTGGAAATAGCCATTACTGCAAGAAAAAGTAATGAGGAGAGTGCTGCAGAAGCTTAGATGCAACAGATCCCTTCTGTTTCAAATCTTTATACTATAATTATCTTTATTTCAAATGTGTTGACTTTATAGATGACCAAAACAGTTCTTAAAGAGCAATTTTGGTGAATGGCTTAGCTAAACCAGAGAAAATCTCACTTTTCCCCCCAAGTTCTGCCCTGTCAGATAAAAACATTGGCTCAGAGCTGCCACCCAATGACCAGACCGTGTAAAATCACTTAAATACAGGCTACCTGTGCCGCAAAGCACTGAGTCCAGTGAGACAAAATAGCGGAGGCAGATTAATTTCTCACTGCATTAAAAAGGCAGGGAAAGGCCATTTCCCCCTCCACTGTCTTTCCACTCTCCTTCCTCAACATCTGTATCTCTTTGTCTGCAACAAGGTCCTTTGCTTAGAAAATTTAATTTGTTAACCTATTAACTTCGTTTGTGTTTCTGTTTTGTTTTGTTTTTTTTTTCTTCTGTATTGATTTTCTGGTGGTTTATCAAGTTGGCTCAGTTCAGAGGATGCGTAGGGAAGTGTCAACACCAGCACAAAGCAAACAAGAAGGAATGAGAGCAGAAGAATGGATAGAAGAGAGATTTCAGCTGCAGTGAGCACTTATTTTGGCTCATTCTTGTCTAACTTCATATGGCATGATACTTGGAGATTCCAAAGCTGGTTTTGACTACACATGTTCAGGTAGCTAAAGCACTCTAGTCAACACAGAGTGCACACAGGGCAATGGTCCAAACGAAGGTTCTGGCTAAATTTGTCTGTTCAGCACTCAGAGACTTCAGTTATTGATTGTTCCCAGAGGCTGTGCTGCAGCTTTCAGTGTGTCACCTGAAAGCTTTCAGTGTGTCACCTCTCTCTGAAAGTGTTTGTCCCTGGCTGATCTGTAACAGTTGGCAAAGAAAAGAAGATGAAGGGGGATTGCCACATCTATGTTTATCATCAAACAGCTGTCACCATTTGAGTGCATTATAGAATGCCAAGTATTTTATACTATTTAAGTGCTTATAAAATATTGTAATTTGTAAAAAGCACACCAAGTGACTTCATTCCACTGCAAGAGAAAATGCACAGTTTGTGCACAGTGGTGCACCAACAGGACATTTCAGTCCATTTCCCTTCTGATCCAGTCTCTTTATGAGCCCTTCACAGATAGCAAAAGGGTATTTACCTCAAGCTGTACCATAATCCTGCAGTCTGCCTGCCCTAGTGTCTATTTCTAATGGCTAATAGGCATTTTTAATGTCTAGTAGAAACAGATCTGTAATTCTACGTGCAGATTCAGCCCACATTATGTGTTGTGTATTAGCTGCTTGTGCCCTGAACTGCCTGCTTCCAGTATGCCAAACAACATCAGTAGATTTCTGCTCAGCTCCATGTTTTCTGGATTAGGACCTGCTGTGGTCTCAGAAGACAGCGTTTATTATGTACCTGGAGTTATATTGGCCATCAGAGCTGGCTGCAACACAGAGAACAGGCTGTTCCTACAGAGCTGCGCTTTTCAGCTGGAGCTAGTGTGGCGTGTGCGCTCAGGCAGGAGCCAGTTAGTACTGATGTACAAAGCAAACCCACAGGGAGGTTTCTACAAGCTGCCGTTTGGCCAGTTTCCTTAATTTCAAAGGCTTGGACATGTGCCTGGAAACATCAGAAGTCCAAATGGTTAATTATTGGCAGTGGAAAATGATTATCACTCGATTATTATATTAGTTAAATTTTAACCTCCTTCACTACTTTAACAAAGTCAGCATATTGTTATCTAATCACCAGCCAACGGTGAAATAACAATCCTAATTCTATCCCAAAACAGGGAGCAAAGCATCAATCTTTTAAAGTGGGAAAAAGCTTAGGACCAGATGGGAAAGATCAGGGCATTGCTATTGCCAGAAATGTACTTTGTGATTACCACACGAAACTGCTACACTTTGGAGCTGGAAGGCAGAATCCTGCAATAAGGACCATTAAACTTGTGAGAAAAACACATCAGGAAGCTCTAAAGACCCTGCATGTCCTGTATCATTCAAGCCCTTGGGTGATTCTTGCTTACTGTCCAAATATGCTCTTGAATTTCAGATTGTACAGACTGTGCGGTGGACACGTTTCTCTCTGAGCGACATTTATCTTTGAGTTAGGGAAAGGGCTGTCAGGGACAAGTAAGGCTTATGAGAGCTTCAGTAAGGGTCCGTGCACATTGTGGGGTGATTTGCAGATTGGAGAAGTCCTGGGCTTCTTGCAGCTTTCCTATTCTCTTTAGGTGGGATAAGCTGTTGTTTGGTTTTTCATTTGCTTGGCCTGCAAATAGTGTGGGCTTTAGTGAATGCACTGATGCCTCCTCAACTGAATTTCCATTTGCTTTCACACATTACTGCTGCTCCCTGAAATTCTCCGTGTGACAGATATAACAACAGAATTAGAATGGTGTGCAGAAAACCTTCCTTGACTACCCCACGTAGGGTGCCAATCACACAGAGCCATGCCCAGGTTATTAAGTGGACATGGTTTGGTGCCCTTCTGGCAAGAGAACCCAAATTCACCCTGGAAGTATCAATAAGGAGCTGGTTCTTCTGGTGTGTCTAGCTGCCCTGTACACACAGATCTGAAGCTTTCCTGTGCGGGTGCTTTCTAGTCTTCAGTGAGAGAGGTAGACAGCACTCAGGTCCTTGGGCAACCTTCGTTTGTTCCCAGTGCATCCTCTGTATTTCTCTCTGGACTGCTGGGGTAGCTGTCCACACATCACGAATCTTCTGGCAAACATGAGTTTTCTCACACACACACATGCACCCCTTCCACCATCACCCTCTTACACCGCTCACAGGTCCTACTCCAACTTAGGTGCTGAGTAGATGAATTTCTGTATGGGCTTGTCTCACCACCACATCCCTCTGCAAAGGTATGTGCCTCACACACCAATCATTCCTGCTGTACTAATGACCAACAAAGTGTTTTGGGTTTTTTTGCATTTATATTCAGATTTATCTTGCATTGCTCTCCCCAGAGACACTCTAATAGAGAGGGCAAGAGAGAATCAGCAACAAACCTGCTGTTGACAGTTAGCAAGCAATGGGTTCAGGTTTTACATGGAGGTTTATTAGATGGCTGAGGAAAAAGATCACTTGCTGAATGCACTCCAGTCTTCAAACCTTCATCTTCTAAGGCTTGCCTTTTTTATCCCCGTATTTGTCCTTCATTGCTTTCTGCACGTTAAGATCTAGGAAATATTTCTCATACCATTTCCCTGTAAAGAAGGCAAATCATAGTTCAGATACAGCCTCCTTCCTAGTGCTATTATACCCAAAGGATTATCCTAGCTGCAGAGCTCCTCTCTTCTTAAAATGCCAATTTTTAGTCCTCTTGTGACTTTGCCCAAACCCATTCATTGTCTTTGGCAGAAGCAGCACCCATCTAAGGAATTCAGCAATGTACTTTTCCTGCAGAAGCCATACCTAGCTCATAAATCCTCCTTCCATGCCAATTTTTGGGATCTCTGATTGCCTTCTGAATTATATCAGGGGTGTAGGAATCTCTCATCAAGCTTCGGCTCTTCAGTGGGCCACCTGCAAGGAACAGCAAATAAGGAATTGTATGCAGAAATCACCCTACTGAAGTCCTGGAATTGATCAGGAGAGCAACACCAGCAGTTTCAAGGGCTGAAGAAAAGGCATGTGTTGACTGCAGTACCTTTGATCAGGTCTGTGACTAGTGCTGAAAAATAGCTTCATCATCACCCAGGAGGGAGCTTGTGTTTGCCAATTTATCTGCTTTTCATCCTCAAGTATGAGATACACACAGAGGTTGCTGTAAGGTATCATCTTTATTTGTATCCCAGTGCCCTTTCTTTAGTCGAGTGCCCACTTACCTCATGTTGAATCTCCTCATTCATGTGAGTAGCTTCCTACTCAGCAGCACAACTCCACAAAAAAACTACCATCTTAACACTCCAGCCCTTCTTGATCCCCTTTTCTGCCACAATACTTGACAGATAATTCCCAACTGTGACTTCTCTATTCATCCCCTCTTGACTTTTAGCCACGAGGGGGCTTTATTTTAATCTCTCATCCTTTCCACTTCACCTTCCTTTTTATCACACCTTTTTCTTGACAATAATGATTTTGAGCTCCCTGAGGAAAGATGTCCTTCCTTTCTGTGTGACTACACAAACCGAGGACAATGCAGTCTTCAATACCCAGCAAGGTCTTGACATGGAACGTACTGTACAAGGAAAAGGAATGTGTCTTATGCTGGTACATGAGAAACTAGAATCACAGACAATTATTTCAGAGTTTCTTGGATATGATGGTAACAAAATGGGATGATTGCTCAGTTTCCAATGACAGAAGGATCCTGGGGAACCTTGGAAACAGAGGTTTGGGCAAGATATTTCAGAGCCCCACATCTCTAAAGTCTTGAAGAGAAATAAAGTCAATACTGGAACTGGAGATAACTAGCAACTGGAGATGACAGAGGACACTGAATTGCAAATGGTGTCCATTTGGACAGCTCTGAACATGGAGAACAAGAGTCATGACTCATGTTTGCTTTTCACACCTTGGAAAAAAAAGAGTGAATGAAAAGAAAGGGATAGGATGCATAGAATAGAATGGGAGGATCTAGATTGTGTTTCCTCAAGTACCACAGTCTGGAAAAGCAGTGACTGTGGATAGAAGGAATAAGCAGAGAAAGTGAGTATTGCCTATAGTCAGATGTCTGCACATAGCAATGTGGCTGCCCTGAGCCCTGGCAAAGCGTAGATGGAATCAGCTTTGAAGGTCAGGGATAGGCATGTGTATCCCCTCACCTTGGAAGAGGTTTGATCTCAGGTTGTAACCCAGCTGCTCATAATCTGAAAGAGATGTCCAGTCCAAAGACTTTTTTGTCACTTCAGTACAGTCAGTGAGTCTTTTCTGTCCTGTGTCTAAATCTGCATTGCACTGAGCTTGACGTTGCTGAAAACACAAACAACAGAGAACCACTGTCATTCCACATTTCCAAAGTGCAAACTCCTGGCATTTCCTCCCCTGCATAGCTCTCTGAGCTATGATTAATCCCTGAGACCTGGGTCTGTCCTTGAGTCTCCCTCAGTGCTGTTAAAACTGAAGCCATGGCCCATGGTGATAAATATGGTAATTGTGAGTCTGCTGGCACTAGCAGCAGTTCAAATGAGATCTGGATCAGGTAGGGATGTATGTTTGGATTTGTCAAATTAGCTCAGGACATGATATACAGGCTTACCTTCTGCTCTTGAGGCAGTCATTGGAATGAAGACACCAGCCAGTGGAGTAGGAAGCCTAGTGCTTCACCAGGGCTGACTTGAACCACCACCAGTTTGGGTTTTACACTGTGCCAGTTCTTTGCAGCAGCATGTCTTATACAATATTGAGATCCTGAAGCTGAAGTTACTGTATCAGTCAGACTCCAGGAGTCAGTGCTGCATGCTCTGCAAAGGTATTAAGGGACAGATCCTCTTCCACAAAAAGAACAGGGCCAAAAGAGATGAAGAGAGGAAGCCAGTCCTAACTCACAGGGCACAATCTGCTTCTTTTCTCTATCACTGTTGATTCTTTTTAAAGAAGAACCATACAGTTACACATGATCAAAGTGCAGGAATCTGTGCTGCTAAATAAACTGCTGTGTTAACTCCCACCTCCTACATAAAACAAAACCAGGTCTGTTTGTTATTATTAATATATTCAGTGGAAAGAACTTTACAGTCTGCTAATGTAGAAATTCCTCCTCTTCTCCCATTTCTTCCAACAAAGCAGAATTTTTGTGTAGTGAGGCAATGTGACTATTTCCCAAATCCCATTCGTCAATAACTTTCCTTTCCCCAGTTACTCCTGGACAAAATGACACCAAAGCCTGAAACTGTTCCTACTTTCTAGTTTGTAACTGTATATGATGTTATTGTCATGCTTCTTGTTTTACTTCTGACCCTGAGGGTCCAAAGTCAAAGCACCGCTCAGAGACTCCTACACCTTGATGCCAAGAAGGACTTCAAGGCCATTTTACCATCCTTCTCAATAACAGAAGTCACAAGAAGTACGTCTTATTCCTTTGCTAAGCCAACCCTGTGACGGGCAATAGAAAATCAATCAGAAAAGACATATCTTGATCAAAGAGCTAAAAATGGTTAAACTTGATCTTTCTTTCTGAATGAAAGATTTAGCATAGCCTAACACTCTGACTTTCTTGACATGCAGCCTTGGAGGAAGAGGGAGCTGTCTTTTGAGGCAGAAAACTAACCTCCTCAGATAAGTGTAGGAACTGGCCATTCTCGCCAGCCACCAGGTGTGGCCAAGAGTGGTTTCATATGCCTTCCACACTTGACTGGGTCTCCAAAATATGAGGAGGTTTCATTGACTTTTCAGACCTGAGGAGCCCCATGAATGTCAAAATGAGACTGGATTTTTTTTTTTTTTTTAAAGGAATGATCCATGATTTACCAAGAGGAAAAGCCTCTTCCATAGCTACCTATCTCACCTGGTCCATGATCCCTGGTGATGTCACAGTGATTTTTACAAGCAGGCAGGTCCTGCTGAAGTCCAGGTATAGAGGTGGGATGGAAGCTGAAGAGTGGAGATGGTTGCTGAGGAACAGCATTCACTCCTTCTATGAGCTATGAGCTCCATCTCCATGGGAAACAGAATCCACATGGCGTAAAGGGTTATCCTGGCAGACTGAAAAAACAAACAAGGAGCAGAGTAAAAGGTCCATGTCTCATGAAATACCTGTACCCAGAAGTCCACATCACAGACAGGATTTCTTGGAGACTCTCCTAACACAGTCATGATAATCAACAAGACTGTATGTAAGCAAACTGGATCTTCTAGCATCTCCAAATGCTTCACATGAGCTCCTGACTCTCATTAGAGAGGAAGGAGAATCATAGAATCGTAGAATAACCTGAGTTGGAAGGGACTCAATAGGATTGTTGAAGTCCAACTCCTGGCTCTGTACAGGGCAGCCCCTGGAATCATACTATATACTTGAAAATGTTGCCCAAGCGCTTCTTGAACTCTGTCAGACTTGGTGCCATAACTAGTTCACTGGGGAGCCTGTTCCAGTGATGGATCACCCTCTGGGCGAAGAATCTTTTCTTAATATCTAACCGAAACCTCCCCTGACATGGCTTCATGCCATTCCCTTAGGTCCTGTCACTGGTCACCAGAGAGAAGAGATCAGTGCCTGCCCTTCCGCTTTCCCTCAAGAGAAAGTTGTAGACTCCAGGCTGAACAAGCCAAGTGATCTCAGCCACTTCTCATATGGCTTCCCTTCTAGACCCCTCACCATCTTTGTTGCCCTCCTTTGGATGCTCCCTAACATTGTTGTGGTGCCCAAAACTGCACACAATATTCAAGGTGAGGCTGCCCCAGCGCAGAGCAGAGCAGAACAATCCCCTCCCTCGACCGGCTGGCGATGCTTTGCCTGATGCCCTCAAGGACATGGTTGGCCCTCCCGGTTGCCAGGGCACTGCTGACTCATATTCAAACCCACCTGACCTGCCTATTCCTCCTGAAGAGCCTCTAAACGTCCAACATGGCAGTTCAGTCACAGGACTCATCCTCTAAGTTTCATTTATGCCAATAATGTCGTATCTCTGGGACTGGGCCAAAGCTTCAAGCTGCTAGTTTGTTCCTCATGCTGTATCCATTGGTAGAAACATTTTGAGTGTGGTTCATGGTAGCTGACACCTCATGGAGCAGATTGAGGGATCTTACTAGCACTTACTTCCTCAAGTTTTGGCATGCCACCCCATTGCTTATCACTGGCAAGCCTGGTTTTGTCCCTTTCCCCCTTCCAATCTAGCTTAAAGCTCTCTCAATAAGCCCTTCTAACTCCTGAGCTAAGATCCTTTTCCCTCTTTGAGACAGAACGACCCCATTTGTTGTCAGCAGGCTCTGTGTTGTATAAACTGACCCACAATCAAAAAACCCAAAACTCTGTTGGTAACACCAGTCTCAAAGCCAGGTATTCCTCTAAATGATCTCCCTGTTTCTTGCCCCATCGTTCCCTGCAACTGGTAGGATAGAAGAGACCACAACCTGTGCTCCAGATCCCTTGATCTGTTGAGCCAAGACCCTGAGGTCCCTCTTGATTGTTTGCAGCCTTCTTGTTGGGACCTCATTGCTGCCTATCTGGAAAACCAGTAGACGGTAATAATCAGTGGGCTGAGAAGTTCCTCTGTGATGTGCCTTACCTGAACGCCAGCAAGGTAACACATGTCCTGATGGGTTGGATCTGGTTGGCATATGGAAGGCACCCCCATTTTCCACATTACAAATGGGAAGAGATTGGGCTGGCAAAAAGTCTTACATTGAGTTAATGACAGAACCATTGCTTGACCCTCCTGTGTCCCGCATCCAGTCCAGTATTTTAGCCCCCAACTTTTCATTCATCCTGCTCCTGACCCGAGCTCTCATCAGGCCACTGGAATTTCTGCAAGTCTCCAGGGAAGTGTGTAACTCTCCTTGCAAAGGTGCTTTTCCCACTCAGCACAAGCATGTTACAGGTAACAGAGAAGAGTTCAAAATATTCACAGATGCATCATCTTAGATTTTATTAATTGAGAAAACCCAGAAGATTAATAGAAATCTACTGATCATTCTTAGAAAAATTTGCAAAATACAAATCAGCATATTTTTTCCTTACTTCTATCTCCTCCCTTTCACTTTACTCTGGGCTGGAAATAGCTGCTAGATCTCACTGCCCAAGACAAAGCTCTCCCTCTAGGCCTTGTTGCGCTTCACCTCAGAGACCTTGTAGTGTGGTGGGGCACGGTGGAACCACTCTGACCAGGAACCATCATAAACAGCCACATCCTGCTTGCCACACAGGAAGGCTGCCAAGGCAATCTGACACGCTGTGACACCTTTGCGGCATGTGGCCGTCAGCGGCTTTGAGAGATCCACTTTCTTCGCACGGAATATTTCTTGGATCTCCTCAATACTCTTCTCATGTCCGGTTTCGGATAGGAATGAGTGGAAGGGTATGTTCACAGCACCAGGGATGTGGCCAGATTCCAGCCCTGCAAGAGTGAACAGGAAAAGGAAATGTGAGCAAGGACACATTAATGCAGGTGGTGAAAGATGTTCAAGAAAGAGATATTAAAGAGGCATCACTGCAGATACTTTCACTCTCTCCAACAGACTTGTTTGTTTCACTTGATGATGAAGATGCAAAGCAGTACAGGGGTAAAAGGAGGAGGACAAAGATTATTCAACGTTGCTGAAGTCAAAGCTTCCAGAATATTTAGCAAACTCTTTCCCCACTGAAAGCAGTGAGAAGTAGAAATCTGACAAAACCCTAGACATGACAGGAATCAAAGAACCAACACAGAAAAAGCCCTAGCAAAGGCATTATAGGCATCTATGTAAAGATGAATGCAGCAGTGCATTTTTGAGCTTCCCCAAGTATGCTAGCAGTGCATAGAAACAGTTTTCAGAAGCAGGAAGCATGGTCTCTACGTGGAATTTGTGAAAGCAGTTATATGTTCACAGTTTATTCCTGTGTCACCTTAAAATCATATTTCAGAAAAGTAAATAACAGAAATCACAGTAAATCATAAAGCAACTTTAAAGTCAGTTATATTATTGCTGAGGCAGCTATCCTGGGACAATAGGGTCAGAAAAGTGAGAAGTCAGATTTTGTATCACTTTTTATCCACTCTATGGATGAAATCAGCATGGGTTATGTTTTTCTGCTGGTATAGCTGACCACTTCAGGCAAGTTGAAAGCTGCATTTCAAAACGAAGTCTTTAGAGAGAAGCAGATATAAAAATATGATGGATAAGGTTGTCATCACGCCCTTCAAATACAAACTCTGTCACCATAGGCTTAATCAACAGAAGCTTTTCCACTGATTTTGAGAGGCTTTGGATCAAGCCTTGCTGGAGCCAGAAACACTATATATTACGTTGAAAATGCATTTGGGGGAATGATTCCTTGCTAGGTTTGAACTTCTAATGAGACAACCCTGAGAAAGTCACTTACATAGTAATCTATTTCACTGACAGCTTTCCAGTTGCCCAAGTCACCAGGGTAACTGATGTCAGGAGAAGAGACTGGGGCAGGGAACCTGTCACAAATGATTCTAAACTATACCTAGTCAGGGATTGACATCACACATCATAATGACATTGCAGTCTCATCATTCACGCAGACTGATGTCATGGCATGACGAGATATATCATATAGAGAAAACAGGGCCTTGGCAGCGTATCGAGGAGGGGAATTTTGCTCTGCTGGACAAAGACAGAGCCTAAAGACAACCAAAGATGTCCTGAGTCAGCTTCACAAGTTCTCTCCCTATTCCAGATGGCTCCTCTTTGTCTCTTGATTCATCCACCCTGAGTGCTTTAGAAATATGGCACAGTTGTCTAGTAGTCACCTCATGCATCCTTCAGAAGTGTTTAGCATTACTGAGAGAAGTCAGGAGAAAAACTGCTGACTTCTGCAGGGACGAACGTCTAAAAAGGAAAAAAAAAATTAGAGACAGTGTTTTGGACCGATGCTTTCACCACATTTTTCCAGTTTCAGAAAACAACAGTTTATCACTTCAGTACAGAGAACTGCAAAACTCACTTATCAATATAGTGTCTGTATGACAGAGAGGAAATAAAACCTGAGTGTGAGAAAACGTCGTATGTAGTTCTCAGACTGCAAAGCTTCTTACTAGAGAAAGCCTGGGTTAGGCTACCAGTCTCCCACAGAGTGAATGCTCCTGACCCCGTCATTCAGCAAGGGATTTCTGCGGGGCTCTGCTGCAGTACCAGTGATTGCCCCAATACAGACAAGTCTGTGAACCACAGAACAATGCTCTCACACCATCCTAGGGCACTGGGAAGTGAACTGAGATCAGGAAGTCCTGGAGGCTGAACTAGAAGGGAACTCTTGCTCAAAGAAGCTTGCTGGGCCATGGATTCAGTTCCTAGGTATCCCAGGCACCACGGTCATTATCACCTGTCTAGCCTGTTCACACACCTTAAAATAGGTTTGTACCCCTCTCTTATTGGAGACTGCTGTGACAACTCATTACCCTTAAAGAACTCTTTGGGTAGGAGCTGAGCAGATCTGAAAAGAACACTCTCATTTTAGAGCAGTTTTGATTTTGATCTATAAGGAGACTTCCTTGCTCCAGAGATTCAAAACTGTTGGAGTCAGAGACCAGTGCTTGCACTCTGCGGTTGAAAGATGGGGAATTCTGTAGAAACTGCATTTACTCATCTATGTGGGTGTTCAGCTGAAAGACAGAGCTGAAACTGCACAACCACAATCCCTTGGGCTGCCTAAGAAGTGCTTTTGAGTGGTTGAGAAAGTTTCATCATCTCTCTCTGCTAGGTCAAGAGCAGAGAAACACAGGTCTGGAAGGCAAGGCTGGATGCAGCTGGGATCTTAACAGGGGAGAGGATACATCTGCTCCTGCCTCAGAGAGAGCATACTCCATGTCAGATTCCTGCAGTCACCCTTAGAAACTCCAGAAAGGAACCCCAGGACTAGAGAGCCTGGGTCCCAGCTACTACAGTGATCACTTTATAGGCTCCCTCTCAAAAAAAGCATCTATCTCGGAAACAGTTTGGATTCTTGTCACAAAACTTCCCACTGAGGCACCTCCTTGCTCATGTGAGGAGGAATACTGATTTTCAATATTAACTTCATCACGGTCATTCCATACACCATTTATCCTTGAGCTAACACTGCCCTACAGCTGAAATAGTCTTCTCCCCCTTCCGCTATTGCTCTAACAGACTGATGGCAAGCCCTCAGCACTCTCAACAACCTCATGTCCTCAGCCTAAACCCAGTAAGAGCCTGTTAGATATGCTTTTCTCTGCTTTGGCCACCCTAGGAACAGTTCTAGGTGTCCACTAGGCTTCTGGATAAGGAAGTGACATTTCCTAGCACCATAGTTGGTAGACAGGAGGTTAATGATTGCTATTACCACGGTTAAATTGCATCTGAGGTTCTTGCATTCAAGTCTTATCTTCTTCTATTGCTTCCAAATCTGGGTCTTCAGCTTGTAAGACAAACATAAGTAGTTAAGTGTTTTGGGCTACTAAGCACCCAACTCTGTGTAGTGTTATACTTCCTGTCACTTCTATATTTGCAGGTGCTACTTCATAATACTCCCCATATGACCATTAAGACCTTCCCAAGGCTATGCCAGCAGCACATTTCAATAGCAACCCCCTATTTTCAGTGCCTTGATGATTCAGAAAAACATGAAATAAAACACAGAAGCATAATAATGGGACCATGCTGGCAACTTCCAGTCCCACAGATCTCCTTTCAGCATAAGTTTATCTCCCTTATCTCCTTTCCAGTCAAATTTTTTAAAAATCTAACACTACTTGTGCTATTGGTTGTCTCCTTATATTGAACTAATAACTGCCCCTCATGTCCAAAGTATTAATGAAGTCCAAATGGAACAACACTACCTTGTAGGTGCTTCCAATGGCTGAAAGAAAAGATCAGACATAACTTCCAGACATGCATGTTCCCATTTTTCTTATCTAGCCAATCAATTCTGCTGGCAAGGAAATAAAGCCCTTGGCTGCAGGGAGTGTTTACCAAGGTATTTTACTCAAATTTGCCTGCATTTAAAATAATTTTTCTTGAAGTGTTTTTTGAAAGCCTTCTAGTCTATCCATGTTAGGGTAATAGCCCAACAGCCGACTAGATTGTGCTGTATCTCCTATACAAAATACGCCCTTTGCTAGTGTTTCTGTCCTACAGAACCATTCTCTGATTAAATGTATCAAATTCTTGCCTCATGGAGTTGCAATGTCACACAACTAATTTTTGACACATATTTGGGATAGAGATCAGCTGCCTCACAGATTTGAGCATGGGGATATCTTCTGGTTATACTCTCTCTTTATAAATAATAAACTTATTTCCCCTTATTTCTGCTCTCCTTCTGAAGACTTATCTTTAGGATAGAAGAAAACACGGTAGCACAGACTCAAGACTCAGTATAATTCTAAGACTATACACAAATAATCTTTTACATGGAACCCCTGCTAACTGCATAGCAACCTTATTTTTTCTTTCTCTCCATGTTCTCTTTTTATTCACTTTGTTCCAGAAGTTTTTGTATTTGTTTTAAGTCCTTTTGCCAAGTCTCACTCAGCTTGGTGTCTGGCAATCCTTCCTCACAATTTGTAACCTGTAATATGTTATCTTCTTCAATACTTAATCCCCTTTTCCACATCTGTTAGACTCTCTGCTTACATACAGTTTTTATTGTTGGCTATTTATCTAGCTAAGACTACAGCCCCTCCTCTCCAGCCTTCCCTTTGCGATGAAAGCTCCAGATGGAATTTTTTAATGTCAAAGAGGTAAAAGATATGCTCTGTCCATATTTAACTCCCTGTAGTTTTGGAGTGTGCTGGCTGCAGATAGCTGTTCTTTTCCAAATGCTTCCTCTCTTGCCTCCTTGTTTGTAGCAATTTGAAACTCGCATATCAGCAGAAAAGGATTATGTAGCAGGCCATGGACTGCAGGAGCTGGGAGAAACTCCTTACTCTGAGGAACTTCCTCACAAGACCTACTGATATTTAACTATGTTGATTGTCATGTCTCCTTCAGCAAGATATGGAAAGACTTTGTGATGATATCAGACCACGTAGAAACCTCTTTGTTCTTTTCCCCATGTGGTCCTAGCTAAGGGAAAACATTAACCAACTGTGTAACTCTAGCAGAAAATTGTGTAATCCTCTAGTTGGCATAATCCATCCCCTAGTTAGCATAACTCGTCCTCCTCATTAATATGTCCTGCCCCCAAGACCCTTATATTGCAAAGCGTGTGTTCAATAAATATTCCAGTTTTCACCCCCAAACCTGGGGTTGTTAGTTATTGACCTCTTCACTTGTTTATCTCTCTCTTCCATCAAATGGTATTTCCTGGAAGGGACGATTACTGATCGTGTCTAATCTACAATGTAAGGAACACTTTAGGCTTGGTCCTGGCCTGCTCCCTGAGAGTCCTCATAGGTTCCTGTGGGTTGAAACAGACTTTGATAAAGTCTCTCGCTCTCCATTGTTGTGCCTCAAGTATTACTACACCACAAAGGCAGAGCCAGCCCACTCCCAGCTCCAGACTCCTCTTGGAGAAGAGAGGGGAAAAAAAGTTACATTTCATTCTCACTCCCACTGAACGTTCAAGCTGAGCAAAAGCTTTATGTTTGGGGGAAGCAGGACTGAGAGCTGGGAAAATGGGCAAAATTTGAAGAGTTCTGTATGCAGAAGGGAGATAAGGACAACCCCAGGGCTGAGAATGAGAAGAAAAGCACATAGAAGCTCATGAAATTGTTTTGGGTTTGCTTTCTTTTTTAGAGGATGGACTTCTTGCCTGGCAACTTTGCCCTCTTTTCTCAGATGTCTGCAAAGGAATGCAGAAATTCACAACTCTTCAGTATGCATTTGTTTAGCTGTAATTCTTGTTCATCAGTTTTCAGTGCCCAGCACTCAGAGAGGGCCAGCACTGGTAACCATCATGTAATTACTTTTATCATCTGCCTCTGGATCGTTAGTTCCTCCAGAAACACAGCACTGTGCGGGGACACCAATAACTGGTGCGTAGGTCAGGACTGCACATCTGACAGGCTTATGCTGCACACCACGCACAAACAACCAAAGCAACACTTGCATTTAAGACCTATGAGACCTGGCTTACAGAAACATTTTTTCTCCACTTGGGCAACTGAGGTAAGCTGCTCCCAGCAACTAAAAATCAGTCATGTATTATGGCTTATCTTTACCGCTGCAGAGGTCTTAATCCCAGCAAGGTAGCTGCTGCATAAAAATAAAATGGGAACAATTAATTCTTACCACAAAGAACTGAAAAACCAAAGAGGTAAAAGAATCAGCTGCAATTAGCCTCTTCTAGAGATGGAGTTCATAGAGCTGGAGAGATTAATTGACTTAATTAGGAAGTCAAGAGCTGAGGCAATAATTAAACTGAAATCACCTGAGAAGGCACCAAGTTCCTTAACCTGATGACCATTTTCCTTAACCTGATGACCATTTTTCTTCTCTAAATTGCACCCTCTCTGATTTGATGACCCCTGCAATTAATCAGCATTGATTTCAAATTGCTCTTTTAGGTGTAAGCGCTGTCTTTTACCCAATGCTGGCTGATGCTCAAATACTGGATAGCCTGGTCAAGCTCCTGTGGAACCAGCAGCTGCAGCTGGAGAGCTTATCTTGCTGGATCTGCTGTGGGAAGCAAAACTGGACCACCTCAAATAAACTGTTTCATGCTGACTCATTTCAAAGGAAAAATCTGTTTTGGAGATGCTGTTGGGGCTGTGGTATTCGTCACCTGGTGACAACCCCTGCTTTGGGAAAGGAAACACAAAATCCACCAGCTCCCAGCAAGGAGCACTTTACTCACATCTTGGGGTTAAAATGCAACCTTCACTTTGATGGGCCGCGGTAGGCGAAGAAGTAGAATGTAGAAATAGAATAAGCCTAATTCCCCCTTTCACCCTGCAACACTGTCCTCTGTCAGTCCCATTACCTTTCTCACCTTCCACATTGTATTGCACAGACACTTGTCTCACTGGAGACATTTGGGCAACCCACGTGCAGAGTCATTTACAGCCAAACACTCCTGAGGTGCAGATGCAGGAATTTATTTCAGGACATGGTGTCACACTGACTGGCTGTACAGCAGCACACACTAAGTAAACAGCCAGAACAGAATGCCATCAACCTGCAGGGCAGCAGTGCAGCAGTGCAGTACTGCCCAGGGATTGCAGAAGCCCACAGCATGCTGGCTCCAGCAGTACTGGGCTCTGCTCAGACTCAACAGCTGCTGCTGAGCTTTTCTGTCCTTTCTTCTAAAACCTCTGCATTCTTTTTTTAAACCATTTCTGTGATTCCCTTACTGAGGAATGCATTCAGTGCAGGTGGCTTGATGTGCAGCTGCAGTGTCAGCTGCAGGTTGAGCTCTGGGTGGTGGAAGCCTGAGGCAAGAGGCCATGAACTGGCGCTGATCCTTTGCACAAAAAAGGGCACAGGGACCTGTGGTGCCGGCCAGGCGACCGGACACAGCAGGAAACGAGGACACTGGAGGAAGAGCCAAGACTTTGTCATGCTTAGACTGTGAAGGTACGAAAGTCCAGTGTTTCCTTTGTTTGTGCTCTCTCCTCGGAGGCACCAGCTCAAGCTGTTTCTGTGTTACTACGCTTTATGGAACTAGATTTTTGAGACTTTGCTAAGGGAAACCCAGGATTGAGCCGGTAAGGAAACCTGTGTGAGTGTGGTATGTGTAAGGGGTCAAGCAGGGCACCTGTTGGTTCACTAGAGCTGCCTGCTGCAAAGGGGCTTTAGTTCCAGCAGGTAAAGTCTCTGGTGGTGGGAGTGTGACTGCCAGAGTGCCTCCGGAATGGTCAGTCAGGGAAGTTTCCTTTACACCCTTTTGGAGAAGTTATTCTGGGATATACCAAGGCTTAAATTACACAGCAAGGGTCTCCTTTACCAATCCACTTGAATTTCATTCCAGGCACGTTGCTGTACCAGCTGTCCCCACTGCGCAGGATTTCTCCCATCCCTGCTGCTTGTGTGTCCAGTGTTTGACCAAGGTAACAAAATCAATTTTTGTTCCTGTAACTTGGGGCATCCAAAAGAGAGAGGCTGACACTCCATACATTTGGTAAAGGTTTTGGGCTTTTCTTACTTAAGCCAAAGAACAAAGATCAGCTCAGGCAAGTTATCTATTTGCTGGGAATCAGAGCGATAAGAAGAACGTCCCTTGGGTTACTGTATTACCTAAAACCTTGGCTTTTGCTGGTGCATTCATTATGGTGAGAGGTGGCTGTATGAATACTGATAGTTTTTGTGTGTCTGCTGCTGGTAGATAGGACCCTGAACAACCCCCTGGGAGCTCTCAGCTCTCATGTTTGCATTCTGACTGATAAACTTCTGCAGTGTGTGGGATGGAGGATCTTGGAACCAAACGACTGCAGCCCTCTTCTCCTATTTCCTCCTACAGCTTTATAGCCAACTGCAACAAAAGCATTCTGTGATGGCACTGGGATCTGAACGCTCAACTGCGGATCCTTTAAGGTAAATCAACAAGTCAGGGTGAGGCATGCCTGTGCATTAGGAAAATCTGTTTGCCAGCTGCCAGGAGCTGTTACACCCAGACTAGTATTGACACTCATCCTGCTCTGGGGCAGGTGCTGCTCCCACCTCCATTACCTTGGTCCAGCTCGGTCCCCCGGAACCGGCCCTCAGGGCGGGAATCCACCACCTGGAACTTTATGGACGACACGTTCTGTACCATCTCCTCAAAAGTCTTCACCAGGGCCCTATTTAGCCTGGCCTTGAAGACAGCAGGGGTGGGCTGGCTGACCTCCGCCGTGACAGGGTGCCCCTCCTTCACCCAGTTCTTGAAGCCACCGTTTAGTACAGAGACCTCCTTGTGCCCAAAGGCCCGGAACATCCACCAGGCGCGGGGGGCGTAGAAAGTGCCCACCTCGTCCCCGTCGTACACCACCACGTGGGTGTCATTGCTGACACCCAGCCGCCCCACGTAGTCGGCGAAGTGGGACTCGCTGGGCAGCATGAAGTCGTAGGGGGAGGACTTATCCCGGCACTCCTCGATGTCGAAGAATGACGCCCCAGGGATGTGCCTCTCTTTGAACTCCTGACGGGCGTTTCGCTCCTTAGGGGGGTACCAGGAGGCGTCCAGCACCCGCAGGCCGGACCCCACCCGCCCGGCCCGCACCGCCTCCGACAGCCAGGCGGCGGAGACCAGCGCCCGGCTAAGCCCCTGCCGCGCCATGTCCAGGGACGGGCGGGGGCGCCGCGACCGGGACCCCGCACCCCTCACACTCGCACGAAATGGCGGCAGGGCCGCGGGCGGGAGGCGCGGCCGAGGGGCGGCGCGGAGGCGGTGGCAGCGCCGGGACCGGCCCGCTGGGAGCGCTCCCGCTCCCGCCCTCCGGCGGCGGCCATGGCTGGCGGGCACTGAGGCCCAGCGCGGAGGTACGGGCGGCGCGGAGGGAACCGCGGCCCCTTTGGGACGGGGAGCTCGCAGAGGGAGGCGGCGGGGCCCCGGCTGCAGGTGTGCTGCGGGGCGGGCACAGCCATGGGACAGAACCCTCCTGGTGGTTGGGCCGTGCCTCACCCCAGGACACTCGATCTCTGGGGCTGCCCCACGCCCCTCTGGCTGCTGTCAGCGCTGGCTGGGGTGCCTGGAGGTGGAGGGGCCAGGTGAGCTGGGCGCAGGGCAGGATTGCCGTGGCTGTCCCGCTCGGGGCAGGGTTTGGGCTGAGCTCTGTGAAACTATTTTCAGGGTTGGAGTACTTCAAGCTCCTCAGTGTAGGCTTAGCCAGCACCTCAGTGCAGCCAGAGGTCCCAACATGAATCTTAGTCCATTTGCTTTTTGAAAGGCTGGTTTCTAATTTGTGACTTTCTACCTTTTGCAGACAGGTGGATTCAGGCAGACTTAAGGAATTGGCTAATCTCGGCCAGGACTCCGGAGTGATGTCGCAACAACTCCTCTACCGTGCACTGGTGTCTGCAAAATGGCTTTCAGAAGCCATCAAGTCCCAGCAAGCTGGGCTGGCCTTGAGAATCGTGGATGCATCCTGGTATTTGCCAAAGATGAAGCGTGACCCAAAGAGGGAGTTTGAGGAGCGCCACATCCCTGGTGCAGTTTTCTTTGACATTGACCAGTGCAGCGACCGAACCTCACCTTACGATCACATGTTGCCCAAGGCTAGTGACTTTGCCGAGTATGTGGGGAAGCTGGGTGTGGGGAATGATTCCCATGTTGTGGTGTATGATGGCAGCGACCAAGGTCTCTTCTCAGCGCCCCGGGTGTGGTGGATGTTCCGGGTCTTCGGTCATGAAGCTGTTTCCCTTCTGGATGGTGGCCTGAAGAACTGGCAGCGAGAGGGGAATGCGCTGAGCTCTGGGAAAACCCAGGTAGCTCCATGCGAGTTCCACGCCTCCTTGGACAAGTCCCTGGTGAAAACGTATGAGGATGTCTTAGATAACTTGGATTCCCGTCGCTTCCAACTAGTAGATGCCCGTGCTGCAGGACGGTTCCGGGGAGTAGAGCCAGAGCCCCGAGATGGTAATGTGCCTTCTGAGACACTGACATTTTAAAAAGGGTCTTAATTTAAGGCACCCATCACTTTGACTCCTGTAGAGGTAATGAATAGGGTTGTCACTTATGGGATGAGACTTAAGGCAGTGTGTCCACCTGTCCTCCTCTCCTTTTGACTAGCAAGTGCTGCTTTTTGAAAATTCAGGAGTGGGGAAGTCACGTATTTTTTTTCCCATGAGAGGCTGGAGTGAGGAACATAGCTTTCCATACACCTTGAAAGATATTAATTGGTCTTTCCATGTACTGGTGCCGCTCTGTGCCTCAGATCGGCCTTGGAAGTGCTTCATCAATGTGGGTTGCTCTGATGTGGAGAAAGATGTGGGAGAAAGAACAGGGTTGTGTCCATGTGGTAACCTGAGGGTTAGAGCTATCCTTCCTGAGTAATCAGTAATCTAGTAAAGAAAAGTTTAACAAAAATAAATGTTTTTGTTTTAACAAAATACATAAACAATAAATATTCCTCCCAGTGAAACAGAGCAGGTTTTGCAATAGATTTGTCCCAGACAGTAGAGGTTAATTCCTATCTGTATTGTTTTTCCTCCAGGAATTGAGCCTGGTCATGTCCCTGGGTCAACGAGCATCCCCTTCACTGATTTCCTCATGGAGTCTGGCTTAGAGAAGACCCCTGAGCAGATCCGCACTCTGTTCCGGGAGAAGAAGGTGGACCTCTCAAAGCCGGTGGTAGCCACATGTGGCTCTGGGGTCACTGCCTGCCACGTGGTTCTGGGGGCATACCTCTGTGGCAAACCAGATGTTGCAGTGTACGATGGGGCCTGGGTGGAATGGTACATGCGGGCACAGCCTGAAAATATTATTTCTGAGGGAAAGGGGAAGACTGTGTAATAAGCTGCTTTGCCTCCCAGCTGTGCAGGTAATGTGCCTTGAAACAGGATTTGGAAAAGGGGTTTAACATTCCTGGTTAAGTGTCTTGAGCTGAAGATGTTGGATAACAATTATGCGCACATGGTGCTTGGGCACTTTCTCCTTACCCTACTGTTGCTGCTTTGGAGAATAAAGATGAGAGCAGTTCTGGGCAGCCAGCTCTAGGTGACCCTGCTTGAGCAGATAGGATGAAACAGATGTCCTCCCAGGGTCACTTCCAACCTCAGCCATGCTGTGATTCTGTGCCTGTTTTACCCTATTGGATGGAAGGGAGAGAGTGCTGCTGCCAGCATGGGGAATTAATTGAGTCAAGCCAAGCTCCTGACTCAGAACATTCCACCATGTTCATTCATAGGATGGTCATATTTGTGTAACTGTGCCTCATAATCCTGCTCTCTGCCGCTGTTCTAGAAGCCATCTATGCACTTTATAGCCATTTTGAGTTGAAAACTTTGTGGAAAGACATGGCTGTTAAAAGGAGCAAATATGGCTTTCAGGTTGGCACTTAGGCTAGAGACTTAATTTGGATTTCGTCTTTTACTTGGACTCTAACCACAATGTGTAGCCAGCCTTGTACCCCCATAGTCCCAAATCCCCCTTGAGAAAAAGAAAAGATTCTGGGATTTAAAGAATGTAAATAAACATATGTTTCAAGGTCTTTCTGCTGAATGGATCTTACGTGAGTGTTGTTTGGATGATTCCTTTTCAGGAACTCTGCTTTTATGGGATCACTTTGTCTTGATGATTCAAATAAGGTATTTTCTTCTCTCTGTGAGTAGAACTATGCCTCTTACCCTCAACAGGGTCATTCATCCAGGAAAGACAGTGGCATGCCTCTCTTTTGGGTCTTTGCACTGTCTTCCTCTTTTCAGTCCTTGCCCATTTGCTTTCTTGGCCTGAAAGTCAGCATTACTCACTTACAGCTCTCTTCTTCAAAGACTGAATGTCACCTCATTTGGTGGAAAATGGATTGCATGGGTGTTTTCATTCTTTCCATGAGACCATGTAACCTTCCCCTAAAAGCTTAGGGGAACTGAGACCTACAGAGGAATAGCCCACAGTGGCACCTATTTTTCCCCAAGACCACTGTCTTTTATATCTGAAAGCTGAAAGCACACCAGGTATCCCTGATAATGTTCAAGAATTTGTTCTTTCTAGGATCTTCTCTAAAAAAAAAACCAAAAAAACAACCAAACAAAAAAACCATAGAACCCTCCCACAAAAAAGCCTGCATCTCACTAGTAATTTAGAAATTAATGAGACAAGTTCTGTGCTCTTGGGCTTGCAGCAACAGGTACCTGTACATATCTATGGATGACAAGGTTGTCCTTTCTAGGAGATGCAGTGGATGCTTATTGTCAGAGATTTGCAGGGTACCCTCCTAGCCATTGATTGCAAGGATTGGATTCTTTCCTTTTCCTGAGTGCTTATTCTTTGCATTTCCTTTGGTCTCTGTTGGCTGCAGCTCTGGCTTCTTCCTGCCTTGCGTGCATGCAAACGCTATTTCTGCTCACCACCTGGGGAGCAGGAGTTTCACTGTCCAGTTTACTCCTTCCTCTGTCCTCCCCACTCACACATATGGTCTGACCCTTCTTTTTACCCAGTGACTGAAAGCATACAATTTCCCTGCTTGCAGCCAGCCTAACAACCCAGCTGTTCAGAGACTTGGGGCTTGTGTTACAGCAAGTGCTGAGTATACAGAGTGCACAGGGGTCTGAAACAAGTGACCCTTTAGTATGCACTGAGGCTGATTTTGTGAATATGTGGCCAGGCTCCTAAATACAAACTGGAGGGCTGTGCCTGCTCTGTTTCTCCAGCAAATTTTAGTTGTTAAAGAAAATGGACATATTGTTTCATACTTTGTTAATCATTTGCAATGGATGGAGGGAGCTGGCTTTTGCTTGTCCTTCCAGAATGTTTGGCAATGCAGCTTAAGCACTATGTTTCTTTTTTCCCACTGACCCAGCAGTCCTTGAGATCAGTGGGAATCTCTTTGCTTCCTCTTGAGACTGAGCTGCTTTTCTCTGTCGTTTGTGTTTCAGGGAGCTGTGTGGCACAGGCCAGCCATCCACCTGGAGATCACAAACTAAATGAAAAGTTTCCTTCTCCCCTTGCTCTACATTTTGACTGTGTGGCTGGATGACATCTAGCAGGGCCCTTCCCCCTCTCTGGTATGTGTTCCAAGGTTGGCAATACTCAACTGCTCTTCTCCAGGCTGAATTTTGTGCTACATAGTCTCGGTGATTCTTCAGTTTCCCAGCTTTTGGCAAATCTTTTACCAGATGCATAGGTTTGCCTTGATTTCCCCACAGAGCAGAAACTGAGAACTTCTTTCCCACAGCAAGATACTTTGTCTTTCTGGGGTATGCCCTGTTACATCATGTATCAAAAATCTATCCAAGAGTGTCTTCTGATATTTTCCCTCCTTTAGCTGAGAGCTGTTCTTGTGATGCAGGCGAAGCACTGGGAATGTTGTGAAGACCAAGACAATGTTTTCAAAGCCTGGAGACTGCAAAAACCTATTTTGAGCCATAGCAGATGCTACTGGACATATGGAACAGCTGAGGGGACTTGCACCAGGACTATAAATGTTCTGCAGATCTTTATGTTCCTGACTCAGTGGGTGGGTTTCCTATGGGAACTGAAAGCTGGGGAGAAGTTGGTACAATGCAAATTACTAACGTTCATTACTTTCCTGTGGAAAATTTGCCACAGGGAAATGGGAATAGCATATCTTTGGTGGAATAGGGCTCATAGTGGCCAATAAGTAGCCTAAACAACAGCCATGATGTAGGAGGAAGGTCACACTGACCTGTGGCTAACTTGAGACTGGAGTTTTTACAGCTCTCTATACAAATTTGAGAATCTCAGGCCAGCATCTAAACTCTTTATTGGTTTATTGGTAAATTTTACTATCTGCAATACTTTTGTCCTGAAAGAGTTTTGGACTCTGTGAAAACAGTCTGGTCTGGTCAAAAGTAATCCCACAGTCCACTGTTCCTTACATGTCTTCTTTGTCACCTGCCTTCCTCTCTCTTCCCTACTGCTGCCTAGCAGTCAGGTTGCACTATTTCACACTTCGTTTCCCAGTAAACCTTTTGTTCCCTCGCGAACTTTTCCAGATTCTAAAGGAGCCCTTCTTTATAGCACCACTGTTCTAACCCCTGCGTGAGCAATGGTAATTGCTGTTACCTACAGGGATTTTTCATGTTCCTCCCATCTCTCCTGGTCCCGGCTTGCAACCAGGTGCTACATGACCATTCTCTCTCCTTCTCCCAGCACTCGTCCAGCAAAGGTGCCGAGTGATGCACATATACACTCAGACTTTACACACTAAAGGTACATTGCTCACAGACCTCATGCAGCACAAGGAGCTGGAGAAAGATTAGTTTGCCTGCATGACACGGGGCCTTTCTCCCTGCTCCAATATGCCTGGCTCAGCTAGCTGTTGAGCAAGGCTCTACTGTCTGCAAGTGAACTGTGTTCCTCCCACGTCCAGTGCATGGAGTTTTCTGTCCCTGTTCATGTTGGCTTAACTGCAAAATGTCAGGGCATTACTTGTCCTCCCCTCTCTGCTTCCTATAGAAAAGAGAGTGGCACCAATCCTACATGGATGTGTTGACTAATTCTTCCTGGTTTCTTCTTTGATTCCTCATGCCACATAATCCCAGATTTGTATTCCCAGCCTGTCAGAGTGGTGACACTGTCCATGCCAAGACATGGCGATCCCTGCTCCCACTGCCACTCCACAATACAACAATTCCCTAAGAGCAGCTCCACAATGTCAATGATGCATCGTATGCCATGGGCACAGCTGACTTGTCAGGCTGCAATGGAAGTACAGAGTGCTGCAGTGTGTGTAGCTTTCTGCAGGATTGCACTGCAGGCCTGCTGGCTGCTGAACCAAGAAACTCTCAGTTTACCCTCTGCTCTGTTCTTTTCTGCTCTTGTTCAGTCCAGTATTCAATGGCTGTCAAGTTTTTTCTCCTCCCAGCGTGTCTGTGCAATGGTCCCTGTGATTTCACTGGGTACTTAGCAGTGTTACAGTGTTACACAATCACACAGCCCCATGTAAGCTCTTGCTTGCTCTTTTCTGTTTCTGTGGTGTGTTTTGTATATAGTTATCATCAAAGCAGGAGGAACAGCCATAGGATCATAAAACTTTCAGGTTGGAAAACGCCTCCAAGATCACTGAGCCCAACCTTTGACCGAACGCCACTGATTACTTAAACTTACCTCCCCTGTGTTCTATTGCTTGATTTTAATGGACCTTAACAAGGGCACGCTAGTTGCTTCTCAGAACTATGTCTGGTGATGATGTGCAATCAGGTCTGTATTTAGCCCACACCACCAACTCATTGGAGCATTTCAGTTGGTAACTCACCACAGACTGGCTTCTCCCTAAAGAGGACTTCCACATACTGTGGGGAAATCCCTGCCCCAGTGAGTTTCCAATAAATTTTGTGCTGTATGTTGCAGAAGAGAGGGTTCTGGTATTGGAAGTGGTGTTCATTGACATCTTTCCTTATTCACAATATACCTCTTT